>NW_007079835.1:86685-180238 GCF_000164805.1 Carlito syrichta | reverse complement strand
GGGGAGGGGCAGCATGCTGGAAGAGCTTGAAGGCCGGGTTGTCCTGGATCTTCCTGGACTCTGTCGAGAGTGCGTTAGGGGCTGGGCCGGGGTGGGCAGGTGACACCGTCGCGAGGAGTGTGTTGGCTGCTGCAGTTCTCTTAAGCCTTGTTGTGATTACCTGGAGTCATTATGACTTGTCTGCTGCAGTCTGGAGCATTCGAATCCCTTCAGGTGCACGCCAAAGGGTTAATGTTCGAAAGCACGCAGCTCATACAAGAACCTGGGAACCACTCACTGGTGGCGTGCCTGTGCGTCACATGACAGCTTTCTGGTCCCAGAAGCACTTCACAAACCCAAACCAGTGATCCAGGTATGTTCCTAAAACCGAGAACCATTTGGCCACCACTGAAGAGCCGTGTGCCTGGGACCTCAGGGCCCCGCAGAGAGTGTGAGCTCTGCTGAACTCTTACTCAATATTCTTTCAGGCGGGACCAAGGAAGGGAAAATGCCAGATCTTCAGGTGGGTTGTTTTAGGACACGCTCAAATGACCTGGATTCTAAAATGCTAATATGCAGACCCCCATGCCACGCCTACTAAATCAAAACCCGGGGGATTTTCTGAGGTGCCCTGGGAGGTGGAAAGGTGTGGCTGGGTTGACAGCTGTGCAACCTTTCTCAGTGCTGGGCTCTCCGCTGCCCGGTTTAGTTGTGTGTGTTACAGGAAGGCAGACCCTTTCCAGAATCCTGCAGGTGACAGATGGTGGGTCACCCATGGCTGATGGGATCTAGGAATAGGGTTAAACCCAAAGCTGCCACTGTGGAGTTTCTCCTCAAAGGAGTCAGGCTCCCTTTTTTGGAGACCCCACCAAGGAATGGGTCTTCTTCTCTGGTCAGATTTGGAAACACAGATTTTATATGTGAAAAGGTCATTCTGCCCTGTGTGTCAGCCATCGTACCCTGTGTGTTTTGGATCCAGTTGAAGATGAAAATTATGTCACGTGGCCCAACAATTAGGTTCATGAACCCTCCTAGAAAAAGTGCTCCATACCTCATTGCTGAATATCACGACGGTCACCTTCGAAATGGTCCTCTTGGGAAGCTACACACCAACGCCAGTGCCTCGTTCACCCATCTAGGCAGTTTTGGAACTCTTTTTCCGGAAGGGCCGGCAGAGCCGTCGTCGTTATTTGTTGAGGTCCGACCATTAGGTTCGCGAACTTTCCCCTGTGCATGTGCGTTGGCAGCACTGTACAAATGACTGTATCGGAACACCCTTCCTACTCCCCTGATCTGGCCCCAGTGACCTTTTTCCTTCTCCGAAGACAAAGGCCACCATGGTGAGATGCAGCAACGAGGGATGAAGCTCGTTTTCTGTGATTAGTCCGCGAACTTACTTGTCAGGCCCCGTATGTCCATTTCGTGATCAAAAAGGCCCTGGGGGCGTTCTCTGGGGCTTCATCCACCTGGACGGATGATCACAGTGCAGCTGCTGTTTCCGGGCCTGGCCCTTGGCCCTCGGCCGCCCACAAGAGGTAGTATGCCTGTGGGTCCATGGTGGAAGTCCCGCTCAGGAGGAACTGTTTTGAGAAGGATTGAGTTTGACAGAGGCATGAGCACTATTTCTAGAGAGGTGACAGGGTCTCTCAACCTTTGCCACAACCGGGGTAGTACAAATGCTGCTTACTCTGGGAAGATTATCAGACGACGCTTGCCAGACAGGTGTGTGTGCATGGGTGATTCACACCGGGGAGGACAGCCTGGAGGTGGCGTGGCCCTCGCTGTGGCGGCTGGCCGTGGGTTGACGTGCGTGACCTTGGGCGCACACGAGCCTTCTGGTCACTAGGGCGTTCTCCTCTAGCCGCGCAAACCTTTCGGGTAGGAGGAATGAATGCTGAACTCCCCAAGCGTCTCCTCTCTGCAGACCTGGCAAAGCTCAGGCCCACCATTCTGGGCATGCCCAGGGTCACTGGACCCAGCGGTCATGCTCCAGAGCGGAGCTTGCGACTTCCCGCCCCAGGCCACTCGTAGACGATGATGCAATTGTACAGTGAAGCTGGGGCTAGAGGCCCACCCCGCTGTGGCAGGGTTGTGGGCGGGTGAGCAGTGGGGTTGCAGGGCTCCAGCGGCAGACCAGTGTTCCCCAGCACCACGCTAGGAATGTGTGTTGAAGGTGACGGGCAGCAGGACGGGTGTAGGAAGGCCAGCGAGCTCGGAACGCTGTGCCTCTGTGCTGCTGAGGCCGTGCCCTCCATGCCGTGACTCCAGGGTGGACCCAAGCCCAGCCCAGGACAGGCCGTGGAACTGAGGCCGGTCTGACACAGGGTAGCCTGGTGTACGGACAGAGCACTTCGTGAGGGAGGGGGACAGTGAAGCAGCTGCCTTCCTGAGAGGGCTTGTGTCCTAGGTAGCGAGGACTGTTAGTCTAGCCCTAGGCTTATCTGCTGTATCTGAACAGTGTTGACCATTGGGGTCATATGTAAAAACAGCAACAGAAGGCCAGGCATGGTGGTTCATGCCTGTAATCTCAGCACTTTGGGAGGCCAAGGTAGGAGGATCGCTTGGGCCCACGAGTTCGAGACTGCCTGGGCAACATTGCCAGACCTCGTCTCTCCAAAATAAAAGAAATTAGCCAGGGGCATGGTGGCCCGTGCCTGTAGTCCTAACTACTCGGGAGGCCGAAGTGGAAGGATCGTCTGAGCCCAGGAGGTCGAGGTTGTGGTGAGCCGTGATCCTGCCACTGCACTCCAGCCTGGGTGACAGAATGAGAGCCCGACTCAGAAAACCCAAGTCCCCAAACCAGCAACACAAAGCCTCGAGCGGGCAGGAGGCTGAATCCCCGGAATTTCTCTGCAGAGATTCAGGCCAGAGACATGGACCCTGTTCTGGGGCTTGGGGGGTTGAGTGCCGGACTCTGACCCGGGTTTGCACCTCTTGTGGGCGGAGTGCGACTGTGTCCAGAGGGCTCTGTCTTCTCCTCTTGTTGCTGAAAACGTGCGCGAATTCCAGTCTGCCAGATTTCTATGTGTCCTTTGGGCACCAGGGCAAGTGCTTTTGGGGTGACGGGCATGTGAATCTGGGAGGATCTGCTTGTCTGAGGGATCCCGTTTCTGTGCTCTCGCCGTTGATGTGGTTCCTTACATGAGAACGATCCGTGCTGTTCCTGAGAGTTTGCTCACACATCCGTGAACCTACTCGGCAATGCCCGCAAAGCGCCCTCACAAGAAGCTGTCCCGTTTACTTTTTGCCTTCTCTTCTTGTCTGTCGTTTCAACGGTTGCTTTCTCTCCTCACCTCATTGGAAGACCCAGGCACTGGGTCTGTTTTTCTGCTTTGGAGCACTCTGGCTTGGGTCTACTCGCCATTGTAATTGGAAACATTCACTGCAGGCCCTGGTGTTCCCCTTGCCCGTCACTTTTTTTTTTTTTGAGTCAGAGTCTCACTCCATCGCCCAGGCTGGAGTGCAGTGGCACACCCACGGCCACCCCAGCCTCGACCTGCTGGGCTCCGGCGATCCTTCCGCCTCGGCCTTCCAAGGAGCCGGAACTACAGGCGCGCGCTACCCTGCCCGGCTAATTTCTTGATTGATTGTAGAGATGAGGTCTCGCCAAGTTGCCGGGGGCGGGTCTCGAGCCGGCAGGCTCAGGCAATCCACGAGCCTCGGCCTCCCGAAGTGCTGGGATGACAGGTTGAGCTACCGAGCCTGGCCAACGTCTGTCACTTTTTTTTTTAAGCAGGATTTATTGAGAGGACAGAAAAGCTCCCACAGTGGGAGGGGACCTGAAGGGGTTGCCCCGTCTGTCACTTTCGTTGGTTTCCAGTACTGTGGACTTTGGTGGGCCGGCCTGGTTGTGACACCCGGAAGTAGCGTGAGGGCTTCCCCTCAGCGTCTCGGAAGATTCTGTTATGAAGGCAGCAGTGCATGTGAGGCGAGAGAAAATCATCTCTTTTTTTCGTGACAGAAGTAACAATTCAGAGAAGAATTCAAGAAGCCCGTTAAGGCAATGAGATTAATTTAAACAGTTCTTTCTGTATATTCGGTATTTGCAGTAGGCCTCAAAAGACAAGGAGCATTTTAATTGATGAAATGACAAGTTATTCTTTTTTTCCTCATAGAGGGTGTCAAATTCAAAAGAAAGATCTGAACTTTACATCTAGCATGTATTTTAGTTTTAAGAAAATCAGTTCAGTGCTTTATATCGCCCTGTATTCTCCATGCAGTATATTGAAATAAAGCTATATGCTGACCTGCTCGTTTTGTTAGGGTAATTATCTTAATTTCTTTTTTTTTTTAAATTGGAAACTCACTCCTTCGCCCAGGCTGGGGTGCAGTGGCACGAATGCTCATGGCCAACCCGGTGTCGACCTGCTGGGCTCCAGTGATCCTTCCGCCTCAGCCTTCCAAGTAGCTGTAATTACAAATGTGTCCTATCATGCCTGGCTGTTTTTTATTTTATTGTAGAGACAAGGTCTCACCAAGTTCCTCAGGCTGGTTTCAAACCTGCAGGCTCAGGCAATCCACTCGCTTTGGCCTCCCAAAGTGCTGGGATTACAGGTGTGAGCCACCGTGCCTGACCTATCTTAATGTTTTAATAGAAGCTTAAAATTCCTGAAGCGTCCAGGTATGGTGGTTCATACCTGTCATCTCAGCCCTTTGGGAGTCCGAGGCGAGAGGATTGCTTGAGCCCAGGAGTTTGAGACCAGCCTGGGCAACATAGTAAGGTCCTGTCTCTACAAAAAAAAAAATAAAATTTGAGCCAGGCGTGGTGGTGCGCACCGGTAGTCCCAGCCACTTGGGAGGCTGAGGCAGAAGGATCACCTGAGCTTAGGAGGGCCGGGCCAGGCTGCAGCTAGCTGTGATTGTGCCAATGTGCTTCAGCCTGGGTGACAGGGTAACTTAGAAAAACAAAACAAAACTGGAAAACAAAAGCACTCCTTATGGAAACGTAAAATGGTGGTGACAGTCTTAACCAAAAAAATCTGGGCGCGTTCATTGGCATGCCGATTAACACCTGCATTTGCATAGCGGTCATCTCTCCAAGCTCCTTTGTTTGACGTGAACTCAGTGCCCTCTCGAAAGGATCTTGCTCAGTAGACATCACTGGGGCCCATTTTGCAGGTGAAAACGTTGAGGCCCATGTGTACTGTGTCACCCATGGTCACACGAGACGTTGGCAGGGCTGGGCTCTGGACCCGGGTCTCCTGTCGGTCCCTCCTCAGGCCACCCCGGTGTCTCTCACGGTTTACACGTGGCAATCGGGAGGGCGGCCCTTCACGCCTCTCTCATCATTCGTGAGACCCAGAGATAGAAACCCAGTGCCGTCAGAGGTGATCTCGGGCAGTGCCCACCTGAGGGGGTGAGCTCTGTGGCTGGTTGAGAGCCCGAGGAGTTGCTTTTCTGCCCTGAGAGGAGCTGAAGTCTTATGCCTCGGCTGTGGGTTGCAGGCCCATCAGGACTCAGAAAAGACGAACCCCTCCCTGCTTCTTTTGATAAGGCAGAGCGTCTGTGCGTCCTTGAAGTTTAAAAAAGTTGTGTGTGTGCTCTCGGCTTATTTAGCAAGTCAGACCTGTTTGTTCCAAGACAGCAACAGTACCTCGTGTGGCCTTTCTGGAAGTCACCTGCTGCTTTCAGGAGCTGCAAAAGTCCCCCGGGAGACTCAAGACTCTTCAGAACATGGGGGCTGGCTGCTGGAGTCATGTGACCCAGGGCGGGAGGGTGCTGATGAGGCCAAGGTCACAGGGCGCGGTAGAGAAAGTCCCTACCCCCAGCGCAGGCCTGCCTCCTGGCTTGGCAGTGCCCCCCAGACGAGCAGCTGCTGGCGAGGAAGCTCCTGGAAGTCCCTCTGGCCAGCCCCCTCACCGGCTCAGCACGGTCTTGCCTCTTGGGTCTTCGAGAAACCCTCCGGCCCTTGTCTGAGGCCTGTCCCTTGTCCTCCCTCTGTGCAGGAGGGGCTGCCTCTGCGCCCCGCTGTCCTGCACTCTGGGCCCAGCCTCTCCCTCCCGTGTCAGTAACTGGTGTGCTCTGTCTCCCCTACCATTGTGTAAGTACCCTCAGGTGCTTAACAACTGAGAAGGGGCTAGGCGTGGTGGCTCATACCTGTAATCCGCAGCATTTGGAAGGCCAAGATGGGAGGATTGCTTGAACTCAGGAGTTCGAGACCAGCCTGGGCCTCATCTCCACACAGAATTTAAAAAATAATAATAATAAGCTGGGCGTGTTGGCGTGTACCTGCAGTCCTCGATACTCAGGAGGCTGAGGCGGGAGGACTGCCTGAGCCCAGGAGGTCGAGGCTGTAGGAAGCCGTGATCATGCTGTTGCACTCCAGCCTGGGTGACAGAGTGAGATCCTGACTCAAAAAAAAAAAGGAAACAAAAGAAAGAAAGGCAGCAGACCTCCCCTCCACCTTCCTCGGCTTCTCTGGGAACTCTAGAACTCTCTTCCCCGTCCTCAGCTGCGTCTCGACCATGAGCCTGGGATCTCCTTCTCCGTTTCCTTCCCTGCTTGTGCAGGCCTCTGGGGGTGCTCCGTGCCCCCGGTTAGCAGGCCTCCTCGGGCCTCCTCCGGCCTCGTCCTGGACAGCCTTTCCGCGTCACGATTGCAGCTGCCTGTGGATTCCCTGGGGACGCTGTCCTCCGTGCTCCCAGCTGGGCTTCGCGGTCCGAGCCCGGGGCAGGGTCTGCCCGCCACCCCCTGCGGCGCTGGACTCCTCACGGCGGCCGTTCCCACCCAGCCCGCCCTCCTGGGCTTGCTCCCACTGTCCCCGAGCCCAGATGGCGCCCCCTGGGCTCCCCTTTCTGTGTGGCCCTGGAGTCCGTCTGGGTGGAGGACAGCATGTGTGTGTCCTAAGAGTTGCTGGCAGCGCAAGCGATCACAGCAGGCCCCTCCCGTGAGAAAACGCACGCGTTCGCCTCTGTAGGAGAAGCCATCCGTTCTCATAAACTCTGCTGTTTAGATTAATCTCGTGTGCGATTTCTGAGCAAGGACACGGGCCGAGTTGGATTAGCGCGATTTCCCACTCCCTGCACCTCTCCCCTACTTTCCAGGTGGATGAGACTGGGCAGCGGCCGCCGAGGGTCTGGGCGGTGGCCTGGCCCCTCAGCCCGATTTGCCCTCGGGCCTTTGCGGTCCTTGGCCATGCGTTGGCTCCTGGAGAGGGCCAGCAAAGTGTCCTTGGGATCTGGCCCGGAAACACGTGTTTCTCACGGGAAAGGTGTCTCGAGCAGGAATGGGCCTATCTGCATGTCAAAGAGCCGCAGTTTTTATGTGTCTTGAGAGGTATTTTGACAGGAGCGTTCAGATAAGGAACTTCTTTCTCTTCAGGCTTCGGTTTCGCGTGGAATCGTTTTTGAATGGGGCATCCGTTCTTATCCTGGGATACACGATTTAGTTTTTTTCCCATTGATTTAGTTCCTGTTACTTTGAAATTTATTTCTTTGGGGGAAATAAAAACACTTTTTCTGCGCAAGGTGCTACGAAGCCGTTTAGCTGCAGGTGCACCTCGGGTCGGGGCGTTACAGGTATCGTGTGTGCTCTGGGGTTGCCATGGGTGACCTTCATTCGGTGGAACTGGTTACGTCCCCTTCGACAGGCACTAGTGCAGGCCTGTTCCTGTCACGGACATCTGTCTCTGACACCGGAAAAAGGCCGAGAAGGCAGTGTCTGTGGGAGCTCCCGGCCCTCCGCTCTGCCTTCCCCGCTGGGGATGTCGGCCTTCACTGCAGGGCTCTTGCCAGTGAAAGCCTGGCATCGGCAGGAGTCCCGGGTGCCCAGCAGCGGGTACTCAGACTGGGAGGACAGGGCCTGCGGGGTCAGCAGAGGCGGGTGTGATGTGGCCGGGTGGAGAGGCCGCCCCCCGTGGGAGAAACCCCGGGAAGCCTTCATTTGGGGCACTGGCCTGGCTGGTTTTGCAGTGGGGTGCGGAAGAAGGGTTGGAAGCAGTGAAGTGTCACACCCCACTGCACCGACCCTCTTTCTGTCCTGAAGCAGGCTTGGTGGGACAGGTCTCTCTGGCCTGGTGGTCCTGGCCTGTGCGGTGACAGTGAAGATCATCACAAAGTCTATCTTCTGTGACCTGCTCTTGGAGAGCATAGTGGTCATGGGTGTCCTTGAGCCATAGAATCAGATGACGAGAGAGCCTTGGTCCTGGGAAGAGGGGGCGCTGGAGGTGAGCAGCCGATCCGGCCTTGCTGTTTTGGGGAAAAAAGTCCCAGGTGTCGGAATGTGCAGCTTCTCCGTCCCGAACCTGTTGGCCAGTGATCCAAGGATCATTGGAGGCCAGAACGAGGGACACAGATTTCACTCCTTAACCCTTCAAAGAGATCTTGGCAAAAACAAAGCAAAACAAAACATAGCAGACTATGGATTTAATTTTGTTAACACTGAGGTTGGCTGGGTGTGGTGGCTCACACCTGCCATCCCAGCACTTTGGGAGGCTGAGGTGGAAGGATTGCTTGAGCCCAGGAGTTCAAGACTAGCCTGGATGACTGTAGCGAGACCTCGCCTCTATAAAAAGTCAAAAAAATTAGCCAGTCACGGTGGCACATGTGTGTAGTCCCAGCTATTGTGAGGCTGAGGAGGGAGGATCACCTCAGCCCAGCAGGTTGAGGCTTCAGTGAGCTGCGATCGTGCCACTGCACTCCAGCCTGGGCAACAGTATGAGATTCCAACTCAGAAAAAGAAAAAAACAGAACAACACTGAGGTTGACAGACTTCTAGAGGAAGTGTTTGTGTGTGGGGGAGGGAACGTACGATGTGCATGTTTGCGAAAAGTGAAACCCGTTGCCACAGGGATGGTTGACGGGTGGGTGGGTGGCTTGTTCGGTGGCCGTTGGCCCTTTGAGTGTGGCCTGTGCTTCAGTGCAGGGTGTTGCCACCCCGTGATGGGTGCTGAGAGGCGAGGGTGCTCCTCCCCGGCCATCAATCAGGAAGCCACAGCAGGTGCCCCCACTGGCCACAGTCAGGAGCGGCCCAGGCCCGGCAGCCCCTTTGCAAGCAGACCCTGGGAGGAACTCCGTGGGTGCCCTTTGGCACTCACTTGGTCCTGATGGCGCCCGTGGGCATGCAGACTGAGTCCTTGCCTCATGGAAGCCAGGGCAGGGAGTGGCTCAGGGGCGGAGCCAGAGGAGGGCGGGGGCTTCGCCCCCCACTCCGTGGCTCCCCGCGCGGGGCTCACCCCTGTCTGCTATCATTAAAGCAAAACTGGAAACCGACGCCGGTTGACCTTCAAGGACAGACCACAGGTTCAACCCCTGCATCCAACCCCAGTAGCAGTCTCTGCAGGGGAATTTTCTTCTAGTATGAACTGCGCTTTCCATTTTATCTACACAGTTCAGATTTATTTTAACATTTTTTGAAAGCAGCCCTGGTTGATTTTTGCATTTAAAATGAGGGCGATACGTATAATTATTTACAAAATTTTCAAATGTTCTATGTAAAGGAAATGAATTTCTGATGATGAAATTATTTGTGTGCCAAAAAAGAAATGACGTGTGAGATTTTGTGGGTGTGGGCATATGTTTCCAAGAAGATTTCGTCAGATTTTCAAAGGGTCTGAAATCAAACAAGCAGCTGAACAAGGAGTGCAGAGAACCAGGGGTGCAGAGAACATGGGGTGCAGAGCAGGACCCTGGTCCCCGGCCAGGCCTACCCAGAGCAGCGACAGCCTGCTAGGAGCCTGCCTCCTGCACCCCGATCTTTGAGGGGGCCAGAAGGGAGAAGGACAAGATGGAAGGTAGGCCTGGATGGGAAGGAGTCGATGCCAGTGGGTGCCCATCGTGTCCAGGCCCAGCCGAGGCACCACTAACATCTGTTTTGGCAAAAGTCACCTGGGTCCACCTCGAGAGGCTTCTGGGAGAGAAGGGTTACTCGTAGTGGTCGCGGGCCTGCGTCCTTTCTGTGGGCTCCTTCCTCCATTTAAAAAAAAATTGTATTTTGTGACTGCTGGTATAAAGTCAAACCTATTATTATTCTGTATTAAAACACTTTACTTGACCTTACGTTCCTTTAGTTCTTTTGCTTTCAAAAGAAATGAAACATCGGGCCTGAAAGTACCAGTCTGGCTGTCAGTCCTCAGGCCTTGAGTGTGGGTCTGCTGTGCCCAGTGGCTGGTGACCTGATGTGTGCAGATGGCTCCGGGGCGTTTCTCTCCCGTGTGCAAGGAAGGTGTGGAATCCGTGTAGGACTGTGTTCTTACTCTCCCTCCGATGATTTTGAATAACGTTGAGAGAAGTCATAAGCATATCATGCGTTTAAATTTTGAGGACAGGGAATTTTGCATTAGTTGATATGGAACTTATGTCTCCAATTTAGATTTATTGTATTGTTAATTTTTGCAAAGATGTTCATTTTCAAAATTTTAATCCAATCTGAGGTTTTTAGGATTTAAATTTGAGTATCTTAACATCAGTAGTAACTATTTGACAGCGTTTAAAAAGATTTACTCTTCTGAGTATATTTGCAATGAAAAATATTTTAATTAATTAAATTTATTTTGTGAATATATGTCACACTTTTTACATAATAACTTATTACATTATAGAATGAATTGACCTTACGTAAGAACTTACATATGACTCTTCCTGATTCTGAGAAGTTTTCTATTAATTTTTTGAGTAAAAATCTATTTTAAAAGGTAACAGGCAGTAATTTGTGATGAGGGAATTTCAGAGTGGCCGGGAAAAGTGAACTAAAAATAGAAACTGTTTATTTACTCTCAGCCCCACCCTGTCTAAGCGCTGCCTTGTGGTTGCCAGCTTCCACAGGGAAGGCCAGTGCTGACTCGGAAGGCGGTTTTTTCCTGGTTGCAGAGTTCAGGGATTATTCTTACAACTTCTGAGTCCTGTTTCCTATCTTCAGCAGCTCAGATAAATTATTTTCGCACGCTGCTATCTGAATGAATTTGACCAAGTGGGCTTAGTTTTCAGTTCCTTACCGTCCTCCTTTCTGCTTGTACATTTCATCCAGACTCTGCTTCATGAGAGGAAATTTTGAGATTGTGGGTTTTGCTGATAATTAATACTCTCAAAACTCGTCAGTTTATAATTTTAAGTTTTCCCGTGTTTTTCATGCTAGTCTGAAAAGACAGTGACTCATCTGTCCATTGCTTTAAAAGGGTCTAGATGGTGACTCTTGTTCTTGGGTGGATCATGAATTGGTTTGAGTGGTGACTCTAATTCATAGGTGAATTATGAATTGGTCTAGATAGGACTCCAGTTCTTGTGTGGATTATGAATTGGTCTGAATGGCGACTCCAGTTCTTGAGTGGATTATAGATTGGTCTAGATGGTGACTCTAGTTCTTGGGTGGAATATGAACTGGTCCATGTGGTGACTCTAGTTCTTGAGTGGATAATGAATTGGTCTGAATGGTGACTCTAGCTCTTGAGTTTATTATGAACAGGTCTGGGTGGTGACTCTAGTTCTTGGGTGGAGTATGAATTGGTCTAGATGGTGACCTTAGTCTTGAGCAGGCCCATCACCTGGGAAAGATGCAGCTTTTATAGGCGTGAACGTTAATCAGACAAGCCTGTGCTGTGTGTCGTGGGTGATGGGAGTCATGGAGAAGAGGTGCCACCGCTGGAGAGGCACCCAACGGTGCCAGGTGTGGGTCAGTCGCACTTTTTGCCAGGCAGGTGAAGCGCCCAGCAGTGCTCAGGACCCATGGCTCAGCACTGTGGCTCCGAGGGCAAGGTGCCAGGGCTCCCCAGAGCACTGGGTCATCTCTGAGCCGGTGTTTCCTCCTCTCTAAAAGGTGTTGTAGGGTGGGATTGACTTCCCTGGGTCTTAAGAGAATTAACTGAGATTGCGTGTGTGAAAATCAGCTTTCTGTAAGCGTTAGGATGTCCTGTGTTACCCTGCACAAGAGCGGGCGTCCACCCTGGCCAGGAGTCATGCCTGGAGGTGGCATGGCTGCTCACCTTCCTCCTGTGTGGCAGCACGAGAGACGTGCCAATCAGCTACTCCATTGTGTGCCAACTTCTTGTATTTCCCAACAAATCTAATGGATCTTCACCACATTCTTACCCTACTGACGTATGTCAGCTTCAGTACTTTATTCCAGATTATACTAAAGCAAAGCTAACACTGCGGGCTGATCTGGCAGTTTGTCACTTCTGTTGTGTGTTTCCCTCCTTCTCCTTCATGGCTTCGCTCTCTCTCTTTTTCTGAATCAGAGTCCTACTCTGTTGCTCAGGCTGGAGTGCAGGGGCACGCTCACGGCTATCACAGCCTTGACCTGCTGGGCTCAGGTGATCCTTCTGCCTCAGCCTTCTAAGTAGCTGGACTACAGGTGTGCACCACCATGCCCGGCTAATTTTTGATTTCTTGTAGAAATGAGGTCTTGCCAAGTTGCCCAGGCTGCCTTCAAACTCCTGGGTTCAAACGATCCTTCTCCCTGGGCCTCCAGAGTGCTGGGATTATAGGTGTGAGCCACCGCGCCTCGCCTCCCTTTAAACTATTATGAGAAATAGCCGCAGAGTGAGAGAGGAAAGTGTCCTAGAGAGGGTGGCACAGTGAGCCCTTAGACCCACCTCTGGCACTTACCAGCCCAAGGCCAGTCTTATTTCCTCTGTGTTCTGCCTCCTCATCCCCCATCCTGTGCTGTCTTTTTTTATTTTTATTTTTTGAGTCGGAGCCTCACTCCGTCGCCCAAGCTGGAGTGCAGTGGGACACTCCCGGCCACCGCAGCCTCGACCTGCTGGGCTCCAGCGATCCTTCCGCCTCAGCCTTCCAAGTAGCCGGAACTACAAGTGCGCTACCACGCCCGGCTGGTTTTTGATTTATTGTAGAGACGAGGTCTCGCCAAGTTGCCCAGACGAATCTCGAACCCCTGGGCTCAGGCAGTCCTCTCGCCTCGGCCTCCCAAAGTGCTGGGATGACAGGCTTGAGCCACCGGGCCTGGCCCTGTGTTGTCTGAAGGCAAATCCCAGACACCGTATTACCCATCCAGACACGATATCATGATTCCTAAAAATTCCCAGGGATTCCTTGGTTTCATCAAATATCAAGTCAGTGTTCAGACCCCCTTGTAAAAGGCATAGCTGCAAAAAGCTAGCTTATTTAAGTCGGGGTCCAGATGGGGTCCCACTCATTCCGTTGCCGGGTGTGTCTCTTGTTGCTTTCCGTGTCCCACGTGCCAGTCGTCATTGCCCGAGGGCGGAAGGACATGACGTCCCTGGTCAGCCAGGACCTGAGAAGCCAACGCTCGGGGCAGCCAGGAGTTGGACCCCCTCCCCTTCTGCTGCTCAGAGAGGTGGGTGGAGAATTTCCAGGCACAAGGAGCAGCCTGAGTAGACACCCTGTTGGTGGCCCAGCTCAGGTGCCTGGTGGACGACAGGCTGGCTGTCATGGAGGCGGGTGGCCTCAGGGCGGGGGCTCCCGCTTATGGTGTGTTAACCCTTCTTGGTGTTGGGCTTAAAAGTAGCTTGTTCATTCAGGTGAAGATGAAATTAGTAACATGGTGACGGTTGCAGAGACCATTGGAGATGCACAGTGCATCGGCTCAACGTGCATTCTCTGGGAATGCCTCACGTGGAGAGCTAAGGTCAAGTGTGAGAAGCACTGGGGTGTCTTAGGTTGGCTGGACATTTGGAACGGAGTGTGCATCAGCCCTCTTCCTCCTCCCCTTTCATTATAGAAGTAACGATCGTGTGTGCTGACATCCCCGAGGGACGCTCCGAGGGCAGAGCGTGGCTGTCACCTGCTCCAGGAATGGCGCACGTGGGCTTCCGTGGTCCTGCTGCTGTACTGGGAAAAGCAGACATGTTTTGCTTAATCGCGAGAGCGGTGTTTTTGTGAGCTTTCCCCCCTTAAGTTTAAAACATTTAAAGTCACTCTGGCTGTTTGAGGGCTGAGTTCTTGGGGGTGGGAACTCGAAATGTCCATTCTCAGCATGCAGGTTTCTGCTGTTTCTCAATGGGAGAGACCTGGGTTCGAATCCTAGCTCTGCCACTTACTGCTTGTTGGGTGGGTCCCACGGTGTCTCGTAGCTTCTCATCTAGGAGAGGGGGCTACTGAGAGTGCTCCTTCAAGGACTGGGTGCCGATTAAACGAGAATGGATCTGGCGTTTAGCATGGACTTGGTGCACCCAAGCATTCAGTGGGTTTTGGATCATTCTTATCTCCTTGCGGCTAGTGTTTTCATCTGAAATAGCTTTCAGGATCATGATTTAAGGTCCACCAAGCAGATGATGGCTGGTCAAGAGGATTAGGGACAAGGATGCTAACTCTATGTATCCTGGGTCTGAAATTCGCACAAGTCAGACCTCTTTCTAGATTCTGTCATTTCCTGTATATTCTACAGCCAAGCAAATATTTCTCTGGAGTCGCCAATCCAGTTCAGCAAAAGCCAGGAATACGTCGAAAATAATTCAGTCTTTTCTGCTTTACAGCAGCCTATTCTGGTTTAAACGCCGTCTCTTTTAGATCATTGGGACACTGAGAGCCCAGGGTGGTTTCCTCCCCTTAAAGGGTCTTCCCCTCCACCCCCAGGAAGCTGGAGGACTGGCCTGATTCATGGCCGTTGTCGGGATTCGGCCAGGGCCTGCCATGATGGCGTCGCCCCCAGATCCCGCTTTCCCCGCGTTACCAACATGAGCCGGCGGCCCTGCCCAGGCCGGGCTCTCCATTCAGCTGAACGACCTCCCGCCTCGTGGCATGTGGCTCCTTTGCAAGCTGCTCTGCCAGCCCTCCTTAATGCTCATCCTCACGCTCCTGGATTCTTCCCTCTTTCCGTGTTCTCTTGATGCCTCCTCCTGCCAGCTGCTGGCCAGTTTCCTTGCCTCTCTGCAGCAACAACAACCCGTGGAGTGGTCTGTGCTCCCTGTCTTCAATTCCTTGCTCTCGTTTTCCTTCAGCCTACTCCATTCCGGTTCCCGCCCTCCCTGTTCACCAGAACCGCTCTTGTCCAGGTCGCCAGTCACCTCTGCATTTTTTTTTTTTTTTTGAGTTAGAGTCTCACTCTGTCACCCAGACTGGAGTGCAGTGGCCGCTCCCGGCCACCGCAGCCTCGACCTGCTGGGCTCTGGCGATTCTTCCGGCTCAGCCTTCCAAGTAGCTGGAATTATAGGCATGTGCTACCACGCCCGGCTGGTTTTTTGATTTATTGTAGAGATGAGGTCTCGCTGCCCAGGCGGGTCTCAAACCCGCGGGCTCAGGCAATCCACTCACCTCAGCCTCCCAAAGGCGCGGGATTACAGGCTGAGCCACCAAGCCCGGCTACCTCTGCATTTTTAAAACCGTCTGTTGGTTTGCACTCTTCCCTTCGCTTTGCCCATCAGTAGTGCTCGGCTGGGCAGTTCCCATCTGGGCGCATTTGCTTCACATGGCTCCGGGGCTCCCTGTGCTCCCCCCACCCCGGTCGCTCTCAGCCGTCCCCCTTGCTGCCCGTCCTCTTCTCTTGGACCCCACCAGGTGGGAGTGACCCAGCCTTCTTCCTCATCAGCCTCCCTCAATGCTCTCCTCCTGTCTCATGGCTTTAGGTGCCATCTGGCCGGGTGTGGTGGCTATGCCTGTAATCCCTGCGCTCTGGGTGGCAGAGACGAGAGGGTTGCCTGAGCTCAGGGGTTCAAGACCAGCCTGAGCAGCACGGGCAAGACCTCGTCTTGGCAATAAATAGATAAATAAAAATTAGCTGGGCATGGTGGTGCACACCTGTGGTTCTAGCTACTTGGAAGGCTGAGGTGGAAGGCTCGCCTGAGCCCAGCAGGTTGAGGTTGCGGTGGCTGTGAGCATGCCCCTGCACCCCAGCCTGGGCGACAGAGTGAGACTCCGACTCAGAAAAAAGTGGCCGTCTGTGTGCCAGCCGCTCCCCCGTGTGCATCTCTGCCACAGTGCTCTCCCCTGTGCCAGCTTCCTGCTGCCACGCCCCATGTGTGGTGTCTCAAACATACCTCTCCCTCACACGCCCCGCTGCTCCAACCCTATCAGTTCGTGACTTCCTTTTCATTGTCCCGTCCTTGGCCTTGGAGTGACCTTGACTCTTCCTCTCTCTCATATCCCACATCCAGTCTACCAACAAACCCTCCCGGATCTATCTTCAGGTCGCATCTAGGGACATACAGTGTGAGAACGACATTGTCCCCACAGGAGAGTCACCGATAGGCACAGCTCTGATGGGGACTCAGGTCTGTCTGTCTCCGAAGTCTTCGCCATTATTCTGCATAAGTGTGTTTTCAAGTTCGTATTTGCATAGGTATTTTTATGTTAATACCATAGCTAAGTAGGAGAGTAGGGACACGGTCAAAACTGAGGAGCAGGAAAAAAATACTCCAAAGAACCATTCGTATTTACTTAGCTTGTCTCCCTAGTTGTAGGGCATTGAACTCTACTGTGTATGTTTGACTACGTTTTCTTTGGATTAGACCCAGGTCTTCAAGAAAGGGGAGTTAAGAACCTGCTTCCCCAATTTGCTAGTAACTTGTAAGTTTCACTCCTCTCGTACAAAGATGCTGAACTCCGGAGTCCGAGCACTCACAACTCGAGTGGACGAGAGGAAACCGGCACTGAGTCCAGTCACGTGTGGGTGTTCCTTCTGGTCAGTTTCCAGGCAGAATGCAAGTTGTTGTGATGTGTCTCTTTGTTTTCATGAATACAGAATAAAGGTTGAGCATCCCTGATCTGAATATCCAAAATGCTCCAACTCTGAAACGTTTTGAGTGCCAACATGACGTCACAAGCGGAAAAATCCCACACTTGACACCTTTGCCTTCTGATGGCTCAGTGTACACACATGGACTTTGTTTCATGCACAAATTATTAAGAATATTGTGTAAAATTACCTTCAGCCTGTATATATAAGGCATACACGAAACTTAAATGAATTTCGTGCTTTGACTTGAGTCTCATTCTTAAGATATCTCATTATATGTATGCAAATATTCCAAAATCCAAAAAAAAAAAAAGAAAAATCTTAGGTCTGAAACTCTTCCAGTTCCAAGCATTTCAGATAAGGGATACTCAGCCTGGAGTGTGTGGGTGTCTTGCCTGGTAGACAACCTGCTCAGTGGTTTAGTGCAACCATTCTATTATTTTTGTATTAAAATATTTGAATTTATGGAAATACTTTGGTGTGTTGAGTTTTTTTTTTTTAATAGCCATGTAGTGTTTTGAAGTCCTATCAAGATTGCAATTGAACGTCAACTTCAGAAGCTAAAAACAGACATGGAAGGGGGAACAGAAGAAGGTAATTGGTCCATCTTGGTGTTTATGTGGACATTTGCATCCTCATCAAAACAAAAAATGCATCCAGTGGGTCAGTTGGAAGGTCTGTGTGTCATGTAGAAATGACCCCTTGTCGGTGGCGTCTTGTGTTTGCTTTCCTCCCTGGCAGGCTCCCGGGGCCAAGTTGGCCTCTTGCTCACGGCACGTCACGGGGCGCGTCCATGGCGTTGCCGTTTTTCTTTGAAGGGAACTAAGACCTTTTCAGTTGTGCAAGGTGATGAGCCACGTTGCTCAAAAAGCCAAAAATAGATCTGTGGGCTCCTGACTGTGAGACCAGGTGCTCGAGCCACTGAGTGATTCGACTTCCTTTGCTTTGAAAAATATTAACACACATTCTGAGTGGCAGTTGACTGTGAGATAAATCCTGGGTGTGTAAGTCATGCACTTCCCCACCGACCAAAGCGACTGACGGACCAAGGCTGCTCTGAGACTCGGTGCTGGGAGAGGGCTTCCTCCCCCGCTGGCTGTGTCCCCCACACCTGTCCCCAGGTCCCTCCACCACCACTGCTTAGACCCTCAGAACTCAACTCCCTTCTCCCTGCTCTTCTCTTTCCCCCACATCCTCTCCCAGAGCTTCCAGATCAGTCCTCTGACAGCACTGCTTTGTCTGGTTCTTCACGCATCAGCCCTGACAGCCTCTGCTCTGAAGCTGAAGCCCTGACCTTCACCTTGGCTCCCCGGACACTCCCTGTCTGTCCTCGGTCCTCAGCTAGGATCCTCTCCAGCTTCTGGTCAGCCCCTGTGGTGACCTCACCTCCCTGTTAGTCTGCTATTCTGTTCCCTGTTCCAGAAATGTCCCTCCGGTCCCTTTGGTGAGCAAGCCCGGCTCTTCTCTCGGGACCCTTCCCACCGTTTACTGGAATTTTGGTTGTAGGGGTGGTCTGCATTCTTAGCTGGGGTTTCACGAATGTTTTCACTTAGAAAATAGGATCACTGTGTATTGTGAGTGTGGGGCAAAGCCTTCCATCGTCACGCTTTCAGATTATTGTTGGGATTCAGTCATGATTAGTAAGCAAGTGGATTAACATTGTAATGGTTTACTGCTTTCTGATACATTGACTTCAAATTATGTCATGATAAATTTGGCTATAAGGAAAACAAAGATATAAATTTATTCAACGATTTTGTGAAATATAAAGAGGCATTTTGAGAGAGGGAAACGAAATTCAATTTCTTAATAGAATGGGAATGTATAAATTGAATAGATTTGTATATATATAAAACATATATGTAATATATATAAAATAGCTGTTGTATAGTCATAATTTTTCTGTTGCTAAGAAAACCCACAGCCCTTACCATCATTTTGAATAGAATACTTGCAGTGCTGGATTTAGAGTCTCATGATTTTGTAGAAGCAAGGTCTGCCTATGCATTTTGTTCCTGTTATAAAAAAAAAGAAAGATTCTTATTTCAGATGACCAAAGTACAAAGATAACACCCACCATCATGTTTTTCTTTTCAGAGTGTTTTCTTTGACATCTGTGATATATGACTTTGCCAGATTCTGCTGACACTGGGGACCTCTAGCACCTATGCTATGTATTGTCATAGTGCTTTAAATTTGTGACTATAATATACAGTTTCATTGTATTTCACTAGTGTTGATCTCTTCTCTCTTGTTTAATGTAACTTTCGGTATGTGCCATTACTTATGAGGGATTGTTTCAGTTGCAAGTTGTGGAGAGAGAAAATTAAGGTAACTCTAACGTAGATCTTAATATATTCTGTAAGGTTTTCATGAGGATAATAAAGTGAGTTTTATATGAGGAGACATATATGTAACAGTGAGCAGGGAATTAGGGGGCAATGCATTCCATTTATTTTTCTTAAACACTAATATTATCTAGAAGAATTATGAGTCTTCAAAAGACATAGTTCTTAAAGTCATCTGTCATTGTAATTGGTCTGTTGAATTGGAGTCTCAGCTTAAGAATTAAAATATTAGCATATTTCCATGATAAATCGAGTTTGAATTTCAAGCTTTTTTTTTCCCTTGGTGGTACAATTTTACTGAATTTTTAAAATATATGATTATCTTTATTTTGTAAAAATAGATTTGGTAAACCTTGGTTTTCATGAAGTTAAGCAAATAAATGATTAAAAATCCTTGTAGAATGTGTTAGTCTTCTTGTTATAGTCAGTCGGCCGTATATGTGGTTAAAAATTTAAAAATGATTTCATAGAATATCACTTTACATTGTAAAGTCATGCTTTCAGTTTAGGGAAATGAAGAGCTGATCTCCTTATAAAGCTCTCATAGAGGCTGTGGGTGTAAGTCAGTTAAAACATATCTGTTATAATGTGGAAAAGCAAAACGAACACAAGCCCGTGGGAGCACAGCATTAGTGAGCTCCTTCTTTCTGTGAGGGCTGCGCTTTGAAATCAAGGCCAGACTGCACGGAAACCGTCGCACCTGTTTGCCCCTCGCCTTCTTCACGTGGAAGGTGCGAGATCCTGAGGCTTGGTGTCTGCGCGTTCATGCTGTCGCCGAAGGCAGCCTCCCCGGGGGCTCCGCGTGTCTCCTGCTGTGTCTTCCCTGCGCCCCAGCCTCAGGCCTCTTGCTGGGGATGCTCACCCCCTGCCGTTCCATCCACTCCCTTGGTGCAGAAGTCGGCTTCTTGGCTGCGCTGACTGAGTCTTCCTTTTATTTTATGAAGTCTTCCTCTTTCTATTCAGATAGTGTCTCACCTCTGTCGTTGGGAAATTATGTCTTGCTTATTTATGCTGCTTATGCCGTTTTCCCTCCCGAATCCATCAGTCAAATGATAGAAAATGCAGGTCATGTCTTCCAAGGTCATGGAGGTGTTCTTTGGGTCAGACCAGGTTTGATGTCGGGAAAGGGACGATGTGGCCCTGGTGCCCCCCTTGTCCACTACCCACAGGTTTGTGAAGGAGGCGGGTGGGAGGAGAGCAGGGGACCCTTTGTGGGCGAGGGTGCAGCAGAGAGCGTGAAGATGGCCGAGCCCATGGGTCCAAGCTCAGGAGGTGATCCATGAGTGTGTCTACAACAGCCCGCAAAGGTCTCCAGCATTTTTAGTTAATTAAATCAAAGCATGCCTAGGCAGGGTCCATTGTGTTGAAAAGCACCTGAGTTCTGAACTGGGCTGGAAGGTTCTTCCCGCTTTTCCCCAAGGACAGGCTCCTTAAATGACACCCTACAATTGAGAAGGCCACAGCAGACCCAGCACCTGCCACGCTGGGGAGCAGACGTCTGGGGGAGGCCGAGGAATGCAGGATACGAGATTGTTCAGCCTTTGGAAACGATGCAGAACCAAATATTTTGCTTTTGAGCTGGTAGCGTCTCGCTTGTTTTGGTTAAGCAAATCCAGCCACCCTTGCTGGGTTCCACATCTCACTGGAGCTGGGGGTTTCTGCCGTGAACCTGCCCACGTCTGCTGGGAGGTTCATCCTTCCCTGCAGCCTAGAAGGGAAATGAGAAAACAGCACGCAGGGTGCAGAGGGGTCAGGTGGGAAGTTGCTTCTCCTTACGTTAGTCCTCGAGCTTTGGAGCTCGGCGGTTGAGTTCGTTGGCCAAAGCTCCAGGAGCACCTTCTCGCCGGAGCAGCCAGGGTGCCGGGGAGGACAGTCACAGAGGGAACTGAGCGCCACCCGTGTGGAGAGGCCGCGGGATGCGGCGTCCAGTGATGCCACGCGTGGCTCCATCATCTTTCTAATTTCGAGGAGAATCCCAAAGAGTGACGATGATGACTGTTTGGCATTGTTTTGAGGTCCATGACTGAAAGAGACTCGTTTGGCATCCAAGGCTGTACATGACGCCTTGGGCGCGCGTGTCTCTTTTGTGGCCACACGTGATCCCCGTGTCATCCTGCACCTCGAAGGCGAAGGAGCAACTTGTGTGCTCTGTGTCTCACCCCTACCCCTCGCCTGTGTTCCTTGTCTGGTGAGCCCCTTGGAGACTCGGCGTTTCCTCAGAAGGTTGCCTGGCAGTAACTGGAAAATGAGATAGCCATGCTATAAAAGGCTCTTCCTTCCCCGGCCCAGCCTTTTCCTGGTACTCAGCCCCCTTCTGTCCTCCACAGTCCGGATGTGCGTAGCACACAGGCCCGTCTTGTTAAGGACATACATCCTCTGTGTGCTGGTGGATGGGTCTTCCTTTCAGAGTCAGCTCCAAAGGGTCTTCTTAGCCTTCTGGTCTACCCAGCTCCCTGGTCAATAAATAGAAGAACGAGTCCTATGACTAGGCTCAGCAGTTGAGTTTTAATGTTTTTGGGCCCAAACTTGCTCTTTTGATTATCTACACACTGTATAGCAAACCACCTCAAACTTAGTGGCATGGAGCAGTGAGCATTTTATTGCGATCGTAGCTTCTGTGCATTGGCAGTTTGGACAGGACACATCAGAGATGGCTTGTCTCTGCTCCCTGATGTCTGGGGCCTGGACTGGGAGAATTTGAATGGCTGGGGTGACTCAGTTGACTAGGCCTGAGGCTGGATGGGCCCCTTCCAGTGTGGCTTCCTCATTCCCATGACGAATACCTTTGTGGGGATAACAGGAAGGTCGGGCTCGGCCGAGATGCTCAACCAGCGTGTCTATGTGTGTCCTCGCCAACCTGACGGTCCCAGGTCGAACGAAGCCTCCCAGGAGAACCAGGTGGAAGCTGTGTCGCCTCTCGTGACCTGGCCTCGGAAGTCACACTGAGTCACTTCCCCTGCGTTCTTCAGTGACAGATAAATCGTAGGCCAGCCCTGGCTCAAGGAGGGGGCCTGAGGCCCCACAGCTCGATGGGGTATGCAGGTCCACACAGAAGAAGGTCGTGGGCAGTAGACATTGTGGCGGTCATCTCGGGAACTTATGCAAAAGGGAGACTGCAGTCATCTTTGTGTTTCGGTTCTTTTTTTTTTTTTTTTGAGTTGGAATCTCCCTCTGTCACCCAGACTGGAGTGCAGTGGCCGCTCCCGGCCACCGCAGCCTCGACCTGCTGGGCTCCGGCGATCCTTCTGCCTCAGCCTTCCTAGTAGCCGGAATTACAGGTGCGTGCTACCACGCCTGGCTAATTTTTTGATTTTATTGTAGAGATGAGGTCTCACCTGCCCAGGCGGGTCTCGAACCCGCGGGCTCAGGCAATCCACTCACCTCAGCCTCCCAAAGGCTGGTCCGAAGGTAGTGAGTTATCTCAATTGATTGTTCACAGTCAGTTACAGATTGTTTTGGTTCTAAAATGCCACACTTCTGTTTTCTTATGTGATTCATTCAAATGTCTTGTTATTTGAACATTTAGTATCCTGCAGGAGAAACGTGGATGGGCACCTGCATTCCGGTCTTGACCTGAGTGTCGCCATCTGACATCTAGCTTTTGTATAACTGTATGAGTCAAGGAAATTAAAGGACTGTTCCGCTGTCTTGGTTCATACCCTTGATTTCTCCTGAGAAACTAAAGTAAGACTGTACCAGGTTGTTATAAGGAAGAGCAAATTATCACTGTGAACTTTACAGTCAGCAGGGCATTTAAACAAAGAGGATGAAGAGAGAGAAATGTTAAAATGATGGGATTTTTTGTGCTTTATATGAAAATCTCACCTTTTTCTTGAGGTGGATTCTCACTCTGTCACCCAGGCTGGAGTGCAGTGGCAAGCTCATGGCTACCTCAGCTGTTGGGCTCAGGTGATCCTTGTGCTTCATCCTTCCTAGTAGCTGGAACTACAGGCGTGTGCCACCACGCCTGGCTGATTTTTAAAAAAAGTTATTGTAGAGATGAGGTCTCACCATGTTGCCCAGGCTGGTCTCGAACCCGTGGGCTCAGGCAATCCTCTTGCCTGTGCCTCCCAGAGTGCTGGGATTACAGGCTGAGCCACTGCGCCCGGCTGAAAAATCTCATCTTTTTAGTAGCTTGTTATAGAAAAAAGTGTGTGTTTGTGGCAGAGAAGACTATTAAGCACACAATGCAACTTTGAGTCTTGGGGATTAAATAATTTCCTCCTATATATGATAGATCTCTGTTTAGGAAGATGCAGTTAATTTCGAAGAAGAATAGATAAATCTGGGAGCTAAATAGGCAAATAGCCCGTTTATATATTGTATGAAGAAGCCCCTTGGCACAGCCGGCTCTCCTGACCTGACACATTCTGCCTCAGAGGCACACGTGTTGCGGTTCAGGCTGGAGCTTTGGGTTTCCTTAGTAGGAAAGGCACAGGGACAGAGTTCTGTTCCACAGGGTACAGAGTCATCCAGACTTTCTGTGTTGAAGGGAAAAGACTAAGCCAGGATAGACAGACACGTGGGCAGTTTCTCCCCTCGCTAGGCATCAGCTTCCTCACCTGTGAAGTGAGGGGTGGAATCTTCTAGCTTATGATTCCTTGACTCACTTGCTCTTTGCACTTACATAGCACCGGAGTCAGGCAGTCCTGTTAATATTAAACGTAGGCGTTCAAAGGTCGTTCCAGCAAGTTTCAGAAAGTGAACGCGTCCTAATCACTTCACACGTGACAGCATACATGAACTTGTATTCGGCAATCCCAAGACTTACAAGAGAATGCTGGATTAAGTAAATTATTTTAAAAGATGTGGCCAGCATTCTTAAGTTCAGTTACAAACCATAGAACTTAGCTGAGCAGTTTAGTTACCTGATTCTCTGTGAAAACCTTCCACATGGTAGTCTGTGAACAGGACAGCAGGTGCTTGAGTCCCTGGGTTGTGGAGTTGGATTCCGGAAAAGCCTGTCATTCAGCAGGCGAGTGAGGATGTTACTTATTGATTGAGTGGCTTTAGCATGTCATTTACTTTCCAAAAACTGTATTTATGAGATGTCATGTTAATATTTATATGTTTTACTTCTTCTATGGATGGGATAAGGCATTATTGGCATTGTATTAGCTCTTAAGGGTGTTCTACATAAAGATAAGTTTGTTTTGTTCACTATGATTATGTTATACATTCCTATTTATTGAGAATCTGAACAACTGGAAAAGTTGATCAGAAATTCAAAAGCATATATGCAAATGAGAGGGAGTGAGACAGAGACAGAGGCAGAGGCAGAGACAGAGAGAACAAGAGACCAAGCTCTTGGAGTCTGAACTTGACTGTGGCACTGGTGTGACTGTTTTGATGAGAACACAGAGGTCCAGCCTTTGGGGAAGGCATGCCCGGAGAATGCAGGAGGGAACGTGCTTTTATGGTGCTTTTATCCATTTAAAAATAGATTTGCTGCTCATTTAACCGGAGGCCACCCAGTTCCCCAAATATTATGAATAGAGTTTTATTGAATTGAGAACCACTGTGTTATCATTACTACTTGATGAGAATGCAGTAACCCCTTGTGAATATTAATTTCTCAACACCAAATCATAATTTATAAGCGTGCTTTGGTAATCCCACATTTATAGCTTTCTTTTATGTTTGTTCTCTGGAAGAAGCTTGGCGTGGTCACTGCCAAAATTGTCTCAACTCAATTAAAGTTGGAAGTAGGAATTTTATCCAGATGAACAGTGTTGATCAAAGCCATTTAAAAAGGTGCTTAACATTTTCACTGAAAAGCATCTCTAAACATCACGTGCTTTATTTTTTAAACCTAGCCCACATGGCAGGAGGCAAGGACCCCTTCTTCTTAAATATGTGTTTCTAGCACCAAAGACTTGCCACATGGCAGGCAGAGAGAGATGCTAGGTGGACATTTTAGTCACATCTTTTTAAATGAGCTATTCCAGAATAAAGTTGACTTTGAAGAGAGTCTTTTGAATAATTTGTGCCAAGTGGACTGTTTCATTTTTAATTCTCTGTCTCCGTCATTGAAGAAAGCGCTGAATACAGTGACCAAGGGATCAAGGAACAGATCCGCTGCAAATGTGACTGGCTCGCCTCCTTGCTGCAGACACTTCGAGCCCTGTGAACTGGCGAATCTCCCTCTCATTCTTGGCAAGCCCGCGTGCAGCATCTCGCAAGGCTATGATCGCCGAACACGTGCCGAGAATCGTCCTTTGAGGAAAACGGCTTCTGGATTTCCCTACGAGGGGTTCTCACTTTGCCAGACGTTCAGCGTTCTTCAAAGGCCGGGTCAGGATGTGGAGGGGGAAGGCAGGAGATGGCCCGACGCGGGGTGAGGAGAGAAATGTGAGGTCGCAGTGTGGAGACTTGGAGAACAGGCGTCCAAATCCCGGGATAGCACCGTCCACCTTCATGTGCAAGTGCAGAATTCTTTTCTACAGACAGGTGTAAATCATGCCACCGTGATCTCTATGACTGTCCCCTCTGCTTTCCTCAGGCAGCCATTGAGAAAGAGTTTGATTATGCAGGGTCCAACTAGAACTATTCTCTAAGCGAGGATACAGGAAACATGAAGAGAACTCCGTGGAGAAGTCACATCCAAAACGTTGCTTGAAAGCCATGGGGAAAGAAAGCCGAGGATGCTTTTGATCTTAATAGGTTGGTTGAGTTATACATATTTTTAGCAGAACAAAAAAAAAAAAGGAGAGAGAAAAGTTGCATGCAGCTATTTAAAAAGAATGTGACACAACAGAAGCTATTTTTAATCTATGTCGGGTAGGAGGAAAACTTATGCTTTTTAATGGTTATGAACTTTTTAAATTCCTGTGAAGCGGAATCTTTGCTGCTAGAAGAATTTGGCTCTGCAGTTTTTGTTATGTTAAAACTTATTCAGGAAGAACTTTAGTATTCAGAATTTGGCACTCTGATTTAGAGTTTGCAATAGAAATGCTAACTTGAAAGCTATTTTAAGCATATAACCCCCCTCAAAGCCTGAATACAATTCTGAAATTTTGTAAAGGTCTAAAAATGGTAACATTAAATATCTGAAATGTCTTGATGCTTTTCTAACTGGATGGAACTGTCTTTGATAATGCATTGTGTCTCTTAATTCTCATGAAAGATGATTTCCTTTGTCAAAAGAAATCTTTCCTGAGATTCCATAATTGTACCAGATAAGGAAGGCCAAATTGGGGAAATATGTGTTCCTATTCATGTATTTGTTTAGGGTCTAATATGTTTAACAGAGGGCTCAGAAACCAGGATATCGGGTGCTGTGGAATATATCAGGTAGATGTATTTCTGTCGATGTCATATTGAATATCATAATATTCCTGCCTATAGTCCTAGCTACCCAGGAGGCTGAGGCTGGAGGATCACTTGAGCCCAGGAGTATGAGGCTGCAGTGAGCAATGAGCTCGCCACTGCACTCCAGCCTGGGTGACAGAGTGAAACCTTGTCTCTAGAAAAAAACTGTTTAAGGGAGTGGTCAAGGTACAGAGCGTAGCCAAAGCGTCCCTTCCTGACTCGCCCTTCATCGAGGCATCTGTTGATACTTTGGACAAACAAACAAGCTTTTGGAGGCCAAAGTTTGCATCTCAAACTTTTACTTCCCTAAAGATACTTACTGTAAAGTTGGAAAAGAATTCAATGGAGAAAACAAAAGCCCTTTTATAATAAATATTTGAAACACAGCAACCTCTTCCAGAGAATGAGTTTAAAAGATCAGTAAGTATAGCAAAATATTTAGGTAGAGAGAGATGCTAGGTGGACATTTGGGTCACATCTTTTTAAATGAGCTATTCCAGAGTAAAGTTGACTTTGAAGAGAGTCTTTTGAATAATTTGTGCCAAGTGGACTGTTTCATTTTTAACTCTCGGTTTCCGTCATTGAAGAAAGCGCTGAATACAGTGACCAAGGACCAGAATAAGCTCAGTCTCCTAACCCCCAACCCAACCACCCACCAGCAGTTGAAATGTGACGTGGTTGGACTCCTCAGCCAGTTGGAGGGTCAGAGCTTGTGATGTCTCGGGTCGGCTTCTCAGCCCTTTGTCTCCGCGGGGGCACATGACTGTCCCTTGTTCCTAGCAGTGGCAATGCCACCCTGGGGCACTGAGAGTGGGTGGGGGCAGGCAAGTGGTGACAAGAGGGCGGAGGGTCCAGAGTTGGAGTGGGGAGGACCGGCGGGTGGCACCACTGCTGTGGAAGAAGCAGGAGAGCAGTGAGGGCGGAGCTGAAGGCCAGCGAGAGTGGCCGGGCTTGCACAGACGGAGGCCGGGATGTCCGTCTGCCGTTTCCTCCTTTCCTCTTGAAGGTCTTCAGCGTGTAGTGCTGTTAGGCTCACTGTAGCACTTGCCTCTCAAAGGACTTTTATTCCCAAGGACTTCTCTTCCGTTAGACTCTCATGCTTACTGCGTCAGAAACACCTGGTGGGGCTGAGTGCTGTGGCTCACACCTGTAATCCTAGCACTTCGAGAGACTGAAGCAGGAGGATCACTTGAGGCCAGGAGTCCAAGACCAGCCTGGGCAACATAGCAAGACCACATCTCTCCCCCAAAATTAAAAATTAGTTGGGCATGGTGACGCTTGCCTGTCATCCCAGCTACTCAGGAGGCTGAGGTAGGAGGATGGCTTGAGCCCAAGAGTGGAGACTGCAGTTAGCTATGATCATGTCACTGCGCTCCAGCCCGGGCAGCAGACAGTCTTGACCTTGTCTCTAAAATAAGGAACACTAGATGGTGTGGGCTTGTCTCAGCTGCCCTTTATGTATTTACACAACCACTCCTGTTAGTGTTGACTTTGATTAAACATCATTTCTTGTATGCCATCAGATTTGGGGAGTTTTCCACTGTTATGTCTTCAAATATTTTCTGCTACTTTTTGTCTTCTCATGGTGGAATTCCTACTGTTCATATAAG
Organism: Carlito syrichta; assembly: GCF_000164805.1. Classification (NCBI taxonomy): domain Eukaryota; kingdom Metazoa; phylum Chordata; class Mammalia; order Primates; family Tarsiidae; genus Carlito; species Carlito syrichta. The sequence goes on along the minus strand of NW_007079835.1, from coordinate 152,406 downwards.
GGGGAACCCAAAGAAACCAGAATTTATTTATAAAATTTGTATATCTATTCTTACATGTTTAAACTTCACTTTCAAAGTACTCTCCGCTTGATGCCATTCACCTGCCGAGATGCTTTTTTTCACTGCTCAAAACAGTCTTCGAACTCATCAGTTTTGATGCTCTTTAGTGCTTCTGCCCTTTTTTGTTTCAACTCATCCACATTGGCAAAATGTTTACCTTTGAGGACTTTTTTCATCCAGGGAAACAAGAAATAGTCGCTTGATGCAAGATCAGGTGAATAGGGAGGGTGGGGCATGGAGGTCATGCTGTTTTGGGCCCAAAACTGCTGAACACGCTCAGTGTGGTTGGGCAGGTGCACTCGTCAACCACCCATCATGAAATGGGCAAGCACCTTGAAAGAATCGCCAAAAGAAATTTGCCGAAACCGAATGCGGCCTCTCCCGACAATGCCAGGTGCTACATTGATGCCGATGGGTTCCTAGAACACCTACCCAGCATGGGACACCCGCCCTCCAATAGATAATTCTGTTTTGGGGGTGTCCTCCCTCATTTATGAGTGTGACCGGTGGTGTCCTGCATTTCTCTGAGGCTGTGTTCATTTTCTTCATTCCTTTTTCTTTCTGCTCCTCAGATTGGGTAATCACAATTGATTTATCTTCAAGTTAGTTGATCTTTCTGCTGTTGAGCCCTTCTAGTGAAATCTTCGTTTCAGTGACTGTGCTTCTCGACTCCAGAAGTTCTATTTGGCTCCTTTCAGAACTCATTTCTGTCTACTCATGGATACGATCTGTTTGGTGAGACATTGTTCTCATGGCTCCCCTAGCTCTTTGAGCAACTTTGAGACAGTTGACTTAAAGCCTGTGTTTAGTAAGTGCAGCGTGTGGGCTTCCTCAGTGTTTATTGGTTGCCTTTTTTTCTGTGTAGGGACCAGAAACTTTCTTGTTTCTTTGCATGCCATGTTATTTTTTTGTTGAAAACTGAACACTTTTGGTATCATCGTGCGGCAACTCTGGAAGTCAGATTCTCACCACTCCCCAGGGTTTGCTGCTGCTCATTGAAATTATTTTTATTTGTTTAGTGACTTTTCTGTACTAATTGAGTAAAGTCTGTGTTCTTTGTCATGTGTAGCCATTGAATTCTGTCCCATTAGCTTCGCAGTCACTCGTGAGTGACAAAAGTGTCTTCTCACACCTGGTCCCAGAAAGCACAAACAGTTCCTGGCCTCTGCATCTGTCCTCTGTGTGTGCCAAAACATGCTTTAACACCCAGCCAGACTGTTGGTCACTCTACCTTAGCCCTCACTTCCTGTGTGCGCAGCCTGGGGGACGTGAGAGTCCAGGGCTGGCTCAGATCTTTCCTGGCCTGCACTCAGCCCAACACATTAACTTTTTTCACAATCTACAGCCAGCCTCTATGCCAGTTGAAGGGCCACCTTTCACTCTCCAAGGGCCACTGCCCTATTTCCAGCATCAGTCAGTAAGTCAGTGATTGGGAATAACAATAGAACTCTTGAAACAACTATGTGTACTAGGTATTAGAATATACCTCTAGTCAACATTTTACATTTTGTTCAGCTTTACTTTATTTTTATTTAATTTAAATCTACAGAATACAAGTGCGTTTTTTTAAAAAGTGTAAAATGACCTAAGTCAGTATGGTTAGCCAACATGTCCACTTAAAATTCCAAAATTCTGCAGGCACACGTATTTATATTAGTTCAACTTCTCAACATGAGCTTTCTTGTCCATTTTCTTTATTGCAGCTATCTAATGTGATTTTTTTTTTGGAGTTGGAGTCTCACTCGGTCACCCAGACTGGAGTGCAGTGGCTGCTCCCGGCCACTGCAGCCTCGCCTGCTGGGCTCTGGTGATCCTTCCGCCTCAGCCTTCTGAGTAGCCGGAATTACAGGCATGCGCTACCACGCCCGGCTGATTTTTTGATTTATTGTAGAGATGAGGTCTCGCTGCCCAGGCGGGTCTCGAACCCGCGGGCTCAGGCAATCCACTCACCTCAGCCTCCCAAAGGCGCGGGATTATAGGCTGAGCCACCGAGCCTGGCTGTGATTATTTTTTTTGAAACACAATTCGCATCCCATAAAATGTACTGTCTTAAAAAATACAGTCCCTTGATTTTTATTATATTTACTATTGAGCAGCCATCACCACTATCTACTTCCAAAACATTTTCATCTCCCCAGGAAAGAAACACCCTGGCCACTAATAGTCACTCCCAGCCCCTGGCAACCACTAATTGACTTTCTGTCTCTCTGGATTTTTCTATTCTGAACATTTTATATAAATGGAATCATACAATATGTGGCCTTTCTAATTGGAATTCTTTCATTCCGCACTGTGTGTGTGTGTGTGTGTGTGTGTGAGAGAGACAGAGAGAGAGAGAGAGAGAGAGAGAGAGAGAGAGACCCATTCTGTCACCCAAGCTGGAGTGCAATGGTAAGAGTGTAAGCTCACTGTAGCCTTGACCTCCTGGGGTCAAGCAGTCCTCCTGCCTCAGCCTCCTGAATAGCTGGGACTGCAGGCATATGCCACCACACCACACTTGGCTAATTTTTCTAAGATCACTTTTTGTAAAGACAGGGTCTCACTATGCTGCCCAGACTGGTCTTGAACTCCTGGCCTCAAGTGATGCTCCCTTCCCACCTCAGCTTCCCAAAGTGCTGGGATTACAGGCATGACGCCCAGTCAGCATAAGTTTTAAAGGCTTATCCGTAGTGTGGACCAGTCCTTCATTCTACAGAATACAGGGTTTTTTGGTTTTTTGCTTTTTTAATGGCTGAATGATATTCCATTGTAAGGGTATACCATAGTTCATTCATTCATCAGTTAAGGACATGAGAATTGCTTCTGCCTTCTGGCTGGTGCAGAGAATGCTGTCATGAACGTTAGTGTACACGTTTTTGTGTGGACCTCTGTCTTTCTCTTCTAGAAGTGGAGTTGGCGGGTCATATGGTGACCCTGCTTACTTTTTTGAACAACCTCCAGATTGTTTTCTAGAGGAGCCCAACCACTTGGAGGGGCGTGTTCCAAGTTCACAAAGCCTAGGCGGGGGCCATGCTGGCTCTCATTTCTATATGGGAAATGCCTCCAATTTGCACGAAAACAGTTAAAGTTGTTTTTCTTTGGTCACCTCCCCTGGGCTTCTCAGTGTTCCTTCCCTGCTCAATAGAATGACGTCTTCTGCTGATTCTTCACGATAGCTGGCATTTCTGTTTAATCAGCTTTAAATCGCCCTCAAGCAAATGAGAAAAGCCCATTTCTCATCATCAAATATTCCAGAATCAGACAGATGCCAGGGCTGGCTTTGCTGCTGCCTGGCAGTGTCACTTTGGGGCATAACTTCCTTTCTTAAAAACGAACAAACCAAAAAACACACACATTTTTCTCCTCTGTCAAAGGGAACAAATGGTACCTGTGCCACTAGGTGTTTCCGTAGAGGCATGAGACCATGTATGCATAACACCTGCCTGGCATCTCCCATGTGCCCAACACATAGGAACGATTGCTGTTATTATTACTGTTAGGCCATTACTGTATTTATTTATTTATTTATTTTTTTTTTTTGAGTTGGAGTCTCACTCTGTCGCCCAGACTGGAGTCCAGTGGCCGCTTCCGGCCACCGCAGCCTCGACCTGCTGGGCTCCGACGATCCTTCCGCCTCAGCCTTCCAAGTAGTTGGAACTACTGGCGCGCGGTACCACGCCTGGTTAGTTTTTGATTTTATTGTAGAGATGGGGGTCTTGCCAAGTTGCCCAGGCGGGTCTCGAACCCGCGGGCTCAGGCAATCCTCTCACCTCAGTCTCCCAAAGTGCAGGGATTACAGGCTGAGCCACCGAGCCCGGCTCATTACTGTATTTAAATGCAGTGATTTTTTGAAAAAGATAATGTTTTAAAAATGCTTTGTGAAACGACAGAGAGTCAAAACCTATGTCAGTATAGCGATCAGATTTTTTATTCTAGCAAATAAAATCATTTATGATCAAAACCTTTTATTTAGGCGAAAGAAGAATAAGGGGTCAGCTGAAAAAAATGGAAATTACTCTTCAGTAGTTGTGCATTTTATCCTTGATGTGTATTCAATTTAAAGCAATTTCTTTTTCTTGTCTTTCTTCCCTGAAGTAAGTGTAATGTGGACACAGACTAATTATTTCCTAAGCTGAAATGAAATCTTAAACAAAATCATCATCCCTTTTACTACTCTTTTAAGTGATTCTTTTTTTTTTGAGTTAGAGTTTCACTCTGACACCCAGACTGGAGCGCAGCGGCCGCTCCCGGCCACCGCAGCCTCGACCTGCTGGGCTCCGGCGATCCTTCCGCCTCAGCCTTCCGAGTAGCCGGAATTACAGGCGCGCGCTACCATGCCTGGCTGATTTTTGGTTTATTGTAGAGATGAGATCTTGCCAAGTTGCCCAGGCGGGTCTCGAACCCGCGGGCTCAGGCCATCCACTCACTTAAGTGATTCTTTAAGGGAGAACTGGAGACACCCCTCCATGGAATGTTTGCAAAACATCTGCTTGCACGATATGGTGTCAGCTGTCACATTCCCTTCAGTTTTGCTCAATTTTTTATAGTTAGTGACCAAATAAAGTGTATTTTTTCCAGTGATTGCTCCATAATGTAATACTACAAATAAATGCATTGCAAGTACAAGATTGATAATAAAATATAAAATTTAAAAATAAACACGTGGGCCAGGCCCGGTGGCTCAAGCCTGTCATCCCAGCACTTTGGGAGGCCGAGACGAGAGGATTATCTGAGCCTGCGGGTTCGAGACCAACCCGGGCAACATGGTGAGACCTCGTTTCTGCAATAAATCAAAAAAATTAGCCAGCCGTGGTGGCACATGCCTGTAGTTTCAGCTACTTGGAAGACTGAGGCCGAAGGGTCGCCAGAGCCCAGCAGGTTGTCCAGAGCCCAGTGAGCATGCCACTGCACTCCGGCCTGGGCAACAGAGTGAGACTCCAACTAAAAAAAAAAAAAGTGAAATAAGCAGTTGAAGGCAAATATGAACATAGCCAGGAAGCGTCAGTGAACATGCTGATCAACCCTTTTCTGTTGGTTTAGAAGCAATGCGTCTTTGCCTGGTCTTTGTTCTCAGGGGTTGTCCCGTTATCTATTTCTAGAGCATCTTGTTGAGGTTTTAGGACCTGGTGGCATCAGAAATGTTACAGCTGGAAGGGGCTTTGTTAATGAAGGCTGGTCCAGCACAGGGGCTTCCAGCCGGGCACTTCTTCGTGGTGGGGGCTGTCCTTGCATTTGAGGACCTTGGGGGTACCCCGGGCTCCACCCGTGAGGTGGCAGCAGCGTGGCCTCTCCCTCCACACTCAGGGAGGGCCAAAGTGGGAGCCCCATGGAGCACCCCCTGTGTGGAGGGCTGGGATACTCCAGGAAGAGTCTGTGGTCACGTAAGTTTGGGAAACCCTGATTGCAACGGCACCGAAGGATTGTCAGGGCACTGGAGGTGATCTCTAACGTGACTCACCAAGAATCGCCACTTGTCTGCGGCTTGTCCCAGTTTATGTGACTGCAGCCCCCTTTTCTTCCTTTTTTTTTTTAACTTTAAAAAAATTTTTATTGTAAAGATGTGGGGTATGATTCAGGGTTAGGTATACAAACATTGATCATGTAGGTACCCCTGTTAATGAAGTATGCCCCTCCCTCCCCTAGCAGTTTCTCTCAACTGCCAATTCACCCCCCCAACCGTTTCCCATTACTGCCAATCACTTTCTTATAGCATTATAATTGTTCAAGATCATCTTATGAGTGACAACATATGGAACTCTGTTCTTTGTTTCTGTGATAAATCACTGAGTCCAAATCCGTCCAGGTTGCTGCATAGTCCATATATTTGTCGTTCTTTATCATCCACTTGTTTTCTTTTTTTTTTTATAATCGATATTTTTTATTTTGATATTGTGGGGTACAGTCAAGGATTAGGTATACAAATATGCTTCATTCAGGCCCCCTTGTTGATAATTGGTGTCTCGCCATCTCCAGCCAGATGTTTACTACCATTAGTCCCATCTCCCTCCCATAGTTTCCCAAGTCAGTCATTTTCTTATAGTAGTGCATTGGAGGATCAAGGTCCACTATATGAGTGAGAACATGTGATACTCAGATCTTTGTTTCTATGAGAGATCACTCGGTATTATAGACTCTAGCTCCATCCAGGTTGCTGCGAAATTCATGATTTTTTTTTATGGTGCAGCCCCCTTTACAAAGGGCAGCTTGTGGGCGGAATGGACTCTGTCTCCCGTGCCAACCCTCCCATTTTCCAGGTGAGGGCACTGAGGCCTCGGGAGGTGATGTGACCGGCTGCAGGCTCCTCATGACTTCAGTTCATAACTGTGGGGTGCCCATCTCCTGTGTGCTGTTCCCGTGTTGGAACCAAGGGGACGGGGGCAGTACCCAGGATGGGCAGCGCGGGATGAGTGCCAGCAGGGCCTGCAGGGTGCCGAGAGGGCACGGGGGAAGCACTTTGTCCATCGAGGGAGAGGAGCTGAATCCGTGTTGGACGTTGGAGGTGGGGCATCTATGGGTGGGTGAACCCGTGGAGGGACCCCCGTCATAGACACCCGTGGAGGCGGACGTCGCATCCCTGTGTGCGAAGGTTGAGGCCGGGGACTGTGGGAGTGCGCCCCAGGGATGAGAAGCCGAGGGTGGGAGTTTGGGGACATCCGTGGCTCGGGGTGCACCAAGGAAAAGCGGCCCCAGGTGGGCGAGGGGGCACAGGACGCACAGAGTGGCAGGAGTGCAGGGGTGTGGCCTGAGGCTGAGGTGGCGAGGGCCTAACTGCCTCATTCACAGGCCAGGGGACGTCAGGCAGAGTCACACGGCACCTCCAAGGCCCTGTGTGAATGGGGGATGCTTGGGAAGGCCACTTCATCTCCTCGCTGTGAGCGTGGCCACAGGGTGCAGAGTGTGGAATACCAGGCTCGACAGAGAAGCAGCACCCAGAAGACCCTGGGGACACTGTCTGGACCACTGTCGCGTCAGATGAGCGCTCAGAAGCCCCCGCTGAGCGCGGTGTCGTGGAGGTCGTGGGTGACCTTGGCGAGAATATGTTTCAGAGGAGGGACGGGCAGTCTGAGAGTGAGTGAGGGGAGAAGCAGCCGAGGCTGTGAGTGTAGACGTTGTCTCCAGGCGAGTGTGAATGGACAGGACAGTGTGCTGGAGGGACTTGGAATCTGAGTGCTGGCCTTAAAGGAAAAGGCAGGAGGGGGTTTCCGTGCTGAGGGTGAGAGGCCAGGGGAGACCCAGTTGGAGCTGAAGCTAGGTGGGGGTGGGGGCAGCTAGGAAGCAGGGGCTTGGAAGGGCAGGCAGGAGGGCCGGGTCGGGACCAGGAAGGAAGCTGCCCCCCGCTGGGACCCGCCTGAGAGCCTGTCGGGGCGGTGGAATTGGGATTTGGGAGCTCCTGAGAAGCAGGCTGAAGGGGACCACCCTGGCATACTCTCCCTTAAGAGAAGGTATTTCAGATCCCGAAAGGCAGGAAAGACAGGCATCTCCTGAAAGGCTCCTGAGAAGACAGTCAGGAAGCAGAGCCTTTGGGGAAGGTTGGCAGCACCTGGGCGGCTCCTGGGACACACTCGCCTGCGCAGTCAGACTTAACGTTTAAAAAAGCCTCCGAGTCTAAGAAGAGCCACCGACTTGTGTCGTGGTTTCTCTGGGCACAGACACACCTGCCTGCCGGCATCCCCTTTCCTGCTGATCACTGATGTGTCTTTTCTGTGATGGGGACTAGCCAACCCTCCTCCTTCCCAGTTTCCTGTAGGAGGTGGGAGGCATTCCCACCGTCCCCAGATTCCAGTCCTCTGAAACTGGAAGAGAGGAAAATGCCCTCTGCTTCCGGCCACAGGAACTGTCTGAGTGTCAGGGGGTCCTCCATGCATGAGGCCCAAGGAGCTCGTGGGCAGTGCATATGTGTTGAGACACTGCCAGGGGCCCAATGAGTGACCAGTGGGCTCTGGGCTTTGTAGCGATCTCCCCTGAGACTCTGGGTGAGGCCCGCGTGTTATTTTTCAGGGCTCTCAGGAAGACAGAGGCCTCCTCTTGGAGGGGTGGAGATACCGTGGGAGGTGACTCGTCCAGGGACACAGAGAGTCCTGTGACTCTTCATGGAGAGTGATGCTTGTCCTGCCGGAATGCGCCTTCTCTCTCAAGGAAGTGTGTCTTCTCTCTCGCATGTAGAACAGCGCTTTTCTGGAGCGCTTTTCTGCTTCCGCCTCCACACGTTCCCAGGTTAATCCCTTTTCTTTTCGTCCAGAAGATACTTAATGTGGGCTAGAGCAGGGGTCCCCAGCCCCTGGGCCATGGACCGATACCGGTCTGTAGCCTGTTGGGACCCGGGCCACACAGCAGGAGGTGAGCGGAGGGTGAGTGAGCATCACTTTGTCTGCATTGACAGCCACTCCCCATCGCTGGCTTGACCCCTGAGCTCCGTCTGCTGTCAGAACAGCAAGGAGCGCCAACCCTGTTGGGAACTGCGTGTGCCAGGGGTCTGGGTTGCACACTCCTCTTGAGAATCTCATGCCTGGTGATCTGGGGCAGAGCTGAGGAGGTGATGCTAGCACTGGGGGGCGGCCGCAAACACAGATGAACGTGAGCAGCGAGGCGTGACTGCACATTGTCCCCTCGGCCCACCCCCGTCTGTGGAAAGACTGTCTTCCCCGAAACCGGCCCCTGAAGCCAAACAGGTTGGGGACCGCTGGGCTAGAGTATGCTTTTGATTCTTTCTCCATGTAAGTTGAGAAGGTAACCTCATGGGTCCCGATTTCTGTCGCCCCATTCTGAAGACAGGCAGTACTTCACGAGCCGATGGAACAACCCCAAAAGTGAGGGAGGGTCCCGCGTGTTTGAATACTTGTGGCCCAGAGAAACCAGCGGCCCGTCCTCGACCGCTGCAGGGAGGGCCGGTATTGGGAGCAGCTGTGTTTGAAAGGCCCTAATTGGCATTTATTCCCTCATGTAGACTGTAGCCCAACACATGTATGAAAAGGGCCTCTGCTGATCGTATCTCTTTGTTTTGCTCAGAGCTGCTATAAATAACAGGGCTGTAGCGTGCTGTTTTCTTAAACTCCTAGGGGCTTTTTACCGCAGTTCACTGTTTTTTCTTTTGATGCAACCTTCCTCGGTCTCTGTGTTTCTAAGAAGTAGAACCCAGAGCAGTAAACAAGCAATGCTTCTGCACACACCCCCGACCCCCCCAGGGCCGGCCTTCTCACCTCACGAGTCACCTACTTCCTCATGCCTTGTGGGGCGGTCCCGCAGGCTGAGACCCCACCGTGTCCCAGCAATAGTCATGAGGCTGCCTCAGGGCTGCGTCTCTTGCGGTCGTCGCTGGGTCGGTTAATGGCATGCTCCATGACCCCAGCGGCAGGCCTGGGAGGCTTTTTCTTCCAGGGCACGTTGGATGACTCCGTTTTCCCAGACGGATATTCTGGGCAAGCCAGGCTCCACGCTTCCTCTGCAGACACAGGTGGTGGGGTGGGGCCCTGGCGTCTTGACCTCTGACGGCTCCTGCTGGAATCCTCTTCCTGCAGGCCGACTCCTGCTCCTCCGCCCAGACAGCGCACCCGGGCAGGGCCCCTCCTCCCTGGGCCCCCTTTCCAGGAAGACGCGTCTGCGCTTTCCTCCGGCCTCCGTGCTTTCAGCTCGAACGCTCACGAGACTTTTTGCGGCAGCTGTTTATTTGAAGGCCTGGCGCCTCTGCTAGACGATGAGGTCTTCGAGAATGGGGACCCAGATGACCCTGAGACCCACGTATGTGAGCACGAAAGCTGTGACTCTGTTTAGTTGACTTGGATTAGAAAAAGATGCAGGACGTGGAAGAGGAACCGTCCGCAGTGCTTGCTATTTTTCGTTTGATCTCTCGTTGGAGTTTTTTCCTTCCTCTTCACTTGTTTCTCTCTCAAGACAAAAGCGCATGTGTGTTCTGTTCCCATAAAAACAGTTTTAAATACAGACTTTCTGTGTCAGCAGAGCGCGTCCCCTGGCCGCATGGCCAGTGTTCTGTCTGAATGCAGTTCAGTGCACAGCTGTCACCTTTCAGGAGGAGAAAAGAAAACCTCACAAGAGCTGTTCACAGAGGACAAGTGTTGGGCTTGAAGTCCGGATCCAGGTTCCGGTTCTGTTGCTGCTCTTATGGCCTGAGGGGACCTGGGCAAGCCTCTTTTTAAGGTTCAGTTTTCCCCCTTGGGAATGAGAGAACACTTACCTGACAAGGTTATTTTAGGTGTTTGATGAGAGACTGGATATGAAAGCATCCTGAACAGTGTAAGATGGAGTAAGTTCGGACATAGAATAAGCTCAAGTTGTGGATTGAGTGTTGGTGTGTCCCCGGAATTCACGTGTTGAAGTGCAGTCCCCACTGTGATGCTTTGAGGCAAGGAGAGCGGAGCCCTCAGGTATGGGGTTAGCGCCCTTACAAGAAAAGCCCCTGGAGCTGGCTACCCATCATTGCCAAGTGAGGCCATCAGAAGGCAACCGTCTGCCACCTGGAAGGGAGCCCTCTCCAGACCCCGACCCGCCTCATCTCTCACCTCCAGTCTCTAGCACTGTGAGAAATGATGCTCTGTTGTTTAGGCCACCCGGTCTCTGGTGACATGTTATCACCACCGGAATGAAGATAACTCCCATTTAATTTTTAGTTGAATCTGAACTTATATGCAACTGGTCCTGGATTTGGATGTCACTCGGCTCTGTGGTTCATGTGGGACCAGCTGTCAGTGTGTGGGATGGCGCAAGGATTGCATTATTCAGATCAATCTTTAGTTCAGGTTAGTAGCGTCCTTTTTTGATAATAATATGAATATTACTTAAACTGATGTTTTCATAGGACAACTGGATTGAATTTCTTCTTCTCATTAAAAAACATTGGCCAGGCTCAGTGGCTCAGCCTGTAATCCCAGCACTTTGGGAGGCCGAGATGAGTGGATTGTCTGAGCCCACGGGTTCGAGACCAGTCCAGGCAACTTGGCAAAGACCTCATCTCTACAATAAATCAAGAATGAGCTAGGCATGGTAGTACATGCCTGTAGTTCCGGTTACTTGGAAGGCTGAGGCGGAAGGACCGCCAGGTCGATGCTGGGGTGGCCGTGAATGTGCCACTGCCCTTCAGCCTGGGTGATGGAGTGAGACTCCAACTAAAAAAAAAAAAATGTTGGAAGCCCTATTATTACCCTCTCGTGTTTAGGATAATATTGAATTAGGTGTTTTTTTTTTTTTTTTTTAGAAACATGGTCATTAAGTATTGCAGTTTTGTATGGAGGTGTTTATTTTCACCTTGGTGTTAAGAGAAGAAGTAAGATTCTGGCAAGCATTCGTACTGACTTAGCGAGACACAAATCCAGCGTCGACATGCAGGGTACCCCTGTAAGACCGAGCAACAGGGGGCTTCCAGGAAGAAGTCCTTCTCCCCGCCCTGACCCCGCCCCTGCATCCCCTCCCATGAGCACGCTCTTTCAGAGGGGCCCATCATGGAAACTGGCACACAGGCACGTGCCTGCTGCTGTCTTCATGCCGTGGCATATTAGGACATAGCTCAGCGCTTTGCTTTTCTGAGCGTTCACTCTTTTCCAAGTCAACAGATACAGAATTTCTCATTCTCTGCCTTGGCTGTGCAGTGCTACCTTGCTTAGATGTATGGTGCATTTCACCAGTTTCCTCCTGAGGGATTTGGGGCTGCTTTTCCCCTTTCATTATTACCGACCATGCTGGAATGAAGGAGCTGTCGTTAAAATCCTCCTCTGGGCTGGTGGAAGCCGTCCTATCACAGGCTCTGTCGACAGGATTAATCATCTGTCCTAGAGAGAAGAATACAGAGAGCGATGTGGGATCTCTGTTTCCAAAACAAGCAGAAATCACATCTGATAAGGCTGAAGGGAGAGCCAGCAAGGACTCGGGAACCACACTGATGGTTGCATGTTCCGCCTCAGTGCCTCTGCCCAGTGTGGCGCTGTCTCAGGCAGCTGTCCCCATCCGTGTCTTCCACAGGGGTTGAACACGTGCAAAAGAAACATTATCGGTGTTAGAGGCCTGGAGGGACTTGGACTTGGCTCGTGAATGAAGGAGCCCTAGCTGTTGGGCATGTGAGGTCTTCGTGTCCTCTGAGAAGGCCACGCAGTGACAAAGGTGACTGGTGAGGCCTGCATGGTGAGACCCACGGGTTCCAGTCCGGTGTGGCCAGTGCCGGGGTTTGGGGCAAGGGTGCAGTGCACAGCGGGGGCCTAGGAGCCCCGTCTCACGCCAGCGTAAAGGAGGAAGGGCCTGCAGAGCTGAGCCCTGTGTCTGGGGACATCGGCTATGGCATGGTGGGCTGTGTCGGGAACCGTGTTCTAAGAGGGAGCTGCAGCTCACCCAGAGACCAGCATGGCCAGTCCGAGAGCCTCAAGGGTGTGTCTGAGGGGTGCAGAGAGGAGGTGGGCGAGGTCCCTGGGGCACAATCTCTGGTTCTTAGGAGTGTTAAGGAGTCCGGACTTGGGCTACGGGAGGCCTTCGAAGGCTGTTGCCCCGGGTGTGAAGTCACCTGCTTTGATGACCTCTCACCCTTACTGCCAGGCGGAGAAGGGACTGGAGGGGGTAGGATGCCACGTAGGAGGCAATTGCAGTCATCCCCGTGAAAGGTGATGGGGCCCAGCCAGGGATGACCGTGCAGGGAGGAAGCAGGAGAGCCCGAAGTGCTTTCAGATGGTGGGATCAGTAGAAGTCTGTGTTGCAGGGCAGGAGGCAGAGACCCTGGCCCCCGCGCGTCCGCTCAGCAAACCGGGGATCTGCGACATCTTTCTCAGTATTATGCATCTGTCTTATGGGCCGTGGAAGTGGACTTGCTGAGTCAAAGGAAACAGAGGTTTTTGAAATGTTCTAAGAATGTCCAATTGACTTGGGACCGATTCACAAGCCTGCGCCCTGCTTCATCTGCACTGTTACTGCCGTGAGCGGACACCCGTCAGATGGGTGGGAAATACATCTTTTTGTTTTCATTTGCATTTCTGTGACTACTGGAGAGGTTTACGCTTTTCCATGTTTATTAACTAACTGAGTTTCCACAGATTGCCTGTTCATATTTTTGCATATCTTTCTTCTGAGCTGTTGGTCTTTTTGATTTCTAAGGGCTCTAGACATGCTTCGTGGCGTCACCCTTTGTGCTCTCATACTTGTTGAATTGTTTCTCTAGTTTATCTGTGTCTTTGCTTATGTTTTGTTGATCAGAAAGATTGTTTTCTAATGAAATAAAACGTTTGCTCATGCTTTCTGCTTTTAAGTTCAGTATCAAGAAAATTATTCCTCAACACCAGGTTGTATAAATGTTGGGATTTATATGAGTTTTCACATTTATTTTCATTTTCTCCTTTCAGGTCTTTCATTCATCAGGCTTTTTTAGATATGAGATGTGCTGTTGGAATCTACCTCTTTTTAGTTCCCAGTAGTTAAAAAAAAAAACAGTAAAAAATTTTTTTCTGAACCAAAAATCAGGACAAGCTAGTCTCACAGAATTTTTATGCAACTTGGGTGGCAGAAGCAGTCTCAGAGATTAGATGTTAGAGTCTTGGACTTTCTGAGGCCTTTGATGTTATATGTGGTCAAAAGAGTGGAAGAGGTGGAATCTGGAGTGGATGAGAAAGTCGGGCCATAAAACATGGCCGTCGTGGTAGCGTGAGCCTATAGTTCTGGCTCCTTGGAAGGCTGAGGCGGAAGGATCGCCGGAGCCCAGCAGGCCGACGCTGGGGTGGCCGTGAGCGTGCGGGCCACTGCACTCCAACCTGGCCAAGGGAGTGAGACTCCAACTCAAAACAAACAAACAGAAAGAAACATGGCTGACAGTTTACATAGCTTCACCCTGCGTTTCACTTATGGCTCAAAGTCATCCTTCCTCTGTGAAACAGCAACGCTCACCAACATGACTTTTCAGGTCCACAGGGGCCTCTAATCTTGTATGTTCATAGGCCCCTGTCTATGCAGAACATCAAAAGACAACCTATTCTCCCGACTGTAGCAGAGGCTGTCGGGACAAGGCCAAAGAGTGCAGGGTCTTGACCGCAAGTACTAAAGCGAAATCTCAGAGTGATTTCGGAGTCTTAGGAAGGGAAATGCCACAGTCCCTGACATGGATCATGTTGGCAGCAAGACAGACATTTCCCAAGACTTTTAGAAACAACTTTGGTGCCCAATGGAAGGTTGTTTTTGTTTGTTTTCTCCTGAGAGAAGGCACTGCCCGGAGAAGGCGCTGATCAGGAGTTTAGGATGGAAGCTGGAGAGGGACTGTTGGCGTGTGCCTCACCTGCAGGGATGGTGTTGTGCCCAGCAGCGTGGACCATAGTGTACCGCGGGCTCTTCAACGAAGGCTTGGCTCGCAGTGGAGGCTGTGCCCGCGTGAGGTGGGCTGGGTGGTTCTCAGCCCACCCTGAGTGCCATGTGTATCTGTTTGATAAACTCTGTGGTATGTCTGCACTCTGTTTTTGCCAGCTTGCTTGAAAAAAAAAACGGAAAGATAAAACTAACAAGCAGGCCTGGTATGTTAAACGTATTTATGTTTTTACACCGAAATTTTGGAAAACCTAAGTGTAATTTTATTCCTGAAAAAGCAAAAAGTTGTTTCCCTGGGGATATATTTTTTGGAGGCCTAGATTTTTTTTTTAAAGGCTGTAGATATGAACTATGAAAGTGAATATATGACTTTCGAAATACACCTTTTTCCAGCAGGCTGAGCCATATTTTTTCAAAAACCAAGGCTGTAATTGACTACCCTTGGCATATTGGAGATCAGGAGAAAAAAAATGGGGGCTGGAAGCCATTTTCTTTTTCCATCATGGCATGGTTTTTCTGACGTTGTCCAGGAATAAATGTTCCTCCTTAAATCCCCTCTGTATAGTCCATGATTTTTCAGCCTCAGTACTACAGACGTTTTGGGCTGGATTATTATCGTCAGGATTATCCTTTGTGTTGCAGGATACTTGACCACATCCTTGGTTTCTACACATTTGATACCAGTGACACCCCCACCGGCCCTGACAGTAAAAATATGTCCCCAGACATGTTCCACGGGGGGCAAATACTCCCTGGTTGGGAACCCGCATAGTCAGTGCAGAGGAGGTAAGATTAATCAGACTGGGGTTGATGGTCGACTCTATTTGGTCAGCTTTTGAGTCGATTGTCTTCAGGGCAGGAATAGACCACCAGGAGGAACCCTTGACCTGCCCCGCGGTGACACTACAACTAGATTTCATAGCATTCAAAGCCACTAACCACATTTGTTATGTTGAAAATGAGATCAGTGAACTGAGACCTGAGCGCGGGTTGAGAATCTGGGAGATGCTTTTCTAGAAAGACTGCTCTCACTTGATTCCAGGAGAAGGGCAGAAGCCACATGGCACTTCTGGGGTGAATGGGTCGTGGAAGTCACGTGGAGCTATTTGTGATGCTGATGGCATACGCCAAAGAACCGGAAACGTCTTTCCTTCGGGGCTGTGCTGGGGTGCTTGAGATTTCCCGGGTGGCCTCTGTGGATGGCTGACTTATTCAGCCGAAACTCCCACCTGCTCCAGGAAGTCTGGAGAATCAACCAAAGCGGCTACAAAACTCTGACGTGACGACGCGTTTTAATGACTACAAGTGAGACACTTGACCAGAGATTAGTGGCGTGTGTTTGCCTCAACTTCCCCCTCCCTGTTGCTCATTTCTGAAGATACTTCCTTTTTATTAGCACCGGCAGTAGAGATCAAATGAAAAGCAGAAGAGGCATGTCACAGACTCCGTCTCTAGCAGCGAATATTCTGCTTGTGCTACTTTTGGATAGCAGGTTATAGGTTTAAATTGGATTTTTAAAATAAGACCATAGAAATTGCTTTATGAAAAGTTGGTTTGAGAGGTGGCAATTGATGTGTAATTTGATGTTCCATATTAAAGTGCACTTGTCTTACATAATTTTTAGTACTGCTTTCAAGCACAACTGCCTGTTTAATGCAATTGTGTGAATCCACCACTAAATGTATTTTTACCTAATGACTCGGCTGAAGTGAATTATACATCTCCTGCCAAGAACATTGCCTTGCTTATACTGGACAAGCAATTAATCATGTGTGGATCTGTTTTTTTAAAAAAAGCTTTGGTGATTTTATAAAGCCTTTAGATTATTAAATTAAGGCAAACTGTTTCTGCGCTGCATAAAATACCCTTTAACTCATTTTTAAAGGACTATAAAATAATAATTAGAATGGTAGTCAGCTTCCGGCGATCATTCCAGTGATCACTGCTGACAGAAGGAAGAGGAGGCGTTGAAGACAGCAAGAGAGCTTTTGGAAAGAAATACGCGAAGCCTGGCCACCCTCCTGTCTTGCTGTCCAGCCTCACATGTCCTCCCGGTGGGAGTTGACGGGCGGTGGGCAGGGAAGCCACCGCCCTGGACGACGTGATGCACTTGTGGAAGATTGTGTGTCACCCGTTTTCTTCCTGACAGGTATGGAATGGCCCTTGCTTGAATGCGTTCTTACACAAAGCCAGGACACAGTAACCGATTTTTTCGTTGGGCACGTGGTGCAGAGGTGGCATGAGAAGCAACCTGGCAGATGCATGCCAGGGGTGTCATGGCTGGAGCCTCCTTGGGCACACCTGGAGCACACAGTGTCTTTCTGGCTGCTTCTCCCCGCAACCCTCAGCACGAGCTCTTGAAGTCAAGGATTTCCACTCCATTGACTGCTTCCGTGTTTGTCCTTGAAGCAGAGAGAGGCAACTAACACTGTCACTCTAGAAATTCGTGCCAAAAAAACAGGGAAATTTTGCACGCGTGTTTGAGGAAGCATATTCGTTTTGTTTCTGACTTTAATTCCTTTTAAAACTCTTAACAGCGAGCCCGAGAGTTCCCTGGGATTGTCTGACCTTGTCCCCACCCACAAGCAGACATTTCTGGAGTCATCGGGAGCCCAGGCTGTGTGTTCTGGCTTCCTGGAAGTCGGCAGCAGCCCCCACGTGCTGTGCGCGTGTCTGCGTGGCGTTCTCGCCGTGGACAGTGAGCGGGGAGCGGGCAGGAACACACTCATTCTTGTCAGGTTTCCTTCCAGGGCAAGAGGCTGATATCACTGTTGGAACTGCTAACGTTTCGTCTTCTAGACCTCCTCGGCCTCTTGGTATAGAAACAAATACAAACACTTAGCTTGTGAACTTGTAGTTTTATTTTTTATTTTCATTTTTATTAAACATTTTTGAATCGGGTTCTCACTCTGTCACCCAGGCTGGAGTTCCTTGGCATACCATGGCTCACAGCAGCCTTGGCCTCCAGGGCTCAGACGATCCTTCTGCCTCAGCCTCCCAAGTAGCTGGGGCTGCAGGAACTTGCCACCTCACCTAGCTAATTTTTAAATTTTTTTTGTAAAGACGAGGTCTCACTGTGTTGCCCAGGCTGGTCTCAGACTCCTGGGCTTGAGTAATCCTCCCACCTCGGCCTCCCAAAATGCTGGGTTACAGATGTGAGCCACTGTGCCTGGCCAGCTTTGTATCTTTAGATTAGAAAAGTTTGTTGGTTGTTAAATAAGTGAGCACACCATCAGGTAAATAAATGCATACAGAGTATTAACACTGTGTGAGGCCATCAGAAAGCCTTTAATTCTAGAAGAGGGTAGACGAAGATGGGTTAGGCCCCAGTGGAACAAAAATAACGAGAGAATTGTGGTGCCTCGGAGCAGAGGGCAGGGTCTCCTGCTTACGTGGCACTGGATACCGGGAACGGCTTTCACTGGGACAGTGCTTTTCGTTTTCACTCTGTTTTCCTGTAAAGTAACGTGCTATAGAAAACCTCAGAGAAATGTCTCTGGGACAGCATAGAAGGAGGAGAAACAGAGACCGTCCTCATCCTGCGGGCAGTGGGAGCTGGGTGTCCATGTCCCCAGCACTTCTGAGTACATTTTCTTCAGGGCCACAATTTTCAAAGTTTGGAAACCACAGATTTGCGGTGCTGTGCTGAAATGACCCGCTTGTGTCACTTACTCCGTGGAGTGCAGTGTCCTGGAGAGCCGGGACTGACCTTGCGTTTTTTGCCCCGGTGTTTAGCAAAGTACGTAGCCAAGAGAAAGGCTGTTCCATGGAGTCGGCTGCTTCTTGAAGAAGCAGAGGTGGGGGCTTGTGGGCCCATGATTCCCAGGTGGAGTGAATGATCCCGCGGGAGGCTGCTTCTCCGAGGCCACGTGAGGGGCAGACGGTGGCCCTGACCGAAGCCTCCTGGCCCGTGGACCGGAAGCGTCCTCTAAGAAAACCTGGGTAGGGTCAGTGAGGGGAGTGCTGGGTTCTTCCTGTCCACGTGTGCACCACCGTTCCGGGGACAAGCCGCTCTCGTCAGCTCTTTTAGGGGGAGCGAGCTCCTCTCACGCCAGGCTGTGTTAATGGCTGACCCGCCTCCAGGTGACAGGTGACAGGATCCAGATGGACATCCCCTGCTTTCCCTGCCGCGTCCCTCCCGGGCCTCCCTGGTGTCCTTCTCAGCATGGAAGCGCAGGGCTGGAGGCTGGGGAGTCTCCTCTCGGGGGTCACCACGGTCCCCTGGCCTCCCTCGCCGTCCTGGCAGGGAGCCTGGAGCAACTCGCTGGCACTTGCTGCATTTCCGTTCTTCTCTCGTTCATCCTCTTTTCCAATTCAGCACTCACCCGTAGTCCCTGTGCGGTTTTGCCTCACGTTCCAGCACCTTCTGCCGTTGGGTCTTTTGTCCTACTTCGTCCTGTCCCTGCCCTCTGCCTCTTGAACAGCAAAGCATCGAAGAAACCCCCGTCCGCGAGACTTGGCAAGTTACGGGATGACTTTCACTCCATAGGGCACCGCCCCTTGGTAAAGGGAAGGAGTGGGCTCGGCGTGTGTTTTCAAACAATGCTGGTCCTCGAGGGGCCAGGCCTGTCTTTATCCCTGCAGGGCGTGGCAAGGGGCCACGTGTAGGACAGCACTGGGTGCG
Source organism: Carlito syrichta (assembly GCF_000164805.1). Classification (NCBI taxonomy): domain Eukaryota; kingdom Metazoa; phylum Chordata; class Mammalia; order Primates; family Tarsiidae; genus Carlito; species Carlito syrichta. The sequence continues at coordinate 133,466 of NW_007079835.1, read as the reverse complement.
AGCGTGCCGTCCCGCCAGGTGGGCTTCATGCAGTCTGAGCGTGTGCTCCAGGGTGTGTTGGCTGGCTCGCCTGTAAGCATCTTCCCTGGTCTTGCGTTCGTGTCCTTATCTGCCCCCTTCTTTTAAACATCACCCTCCGTGCTTTATTTTTTAATCCTGACACTTTGACATAAGTGACAATCTCGACAGATTTGGTATTATTAAAAATGCTAGCTGAATAATACCTTGTGCTCCTTGGAGTCAGACGCTTCATTTGTGAAAAGTTGATTGTCTATGAGTCTACATGCATTGTCAACTGTGAGAACACAGATCCTCCCCCGGCTCTGAAACCCTCCCCTTGACAAGTGGCCTTCCGAGGGCAGCTTCAGGGACAATCGAAGGCACCTTCGAGATGAGACCCCAAGAGGACCTCCGTGCCGACTTACCCCAAGAACCCCGAGCTTGGGAGAGTTTGAGCAGCGAGTTATAAAGAAAATAGCTTCAAAACGCTTTCTTGATTGGCAACAGCATTGCAATATTTTCGGTTTTACAAGCAATGCATATTTACTATGTAAAAAACCAGTCAGTGCAGAAAGGCTTACGATAAAAGTGAAAATTCCCCACGTTCTTTCTCTTTGTCCTTTTGTGTGTATATTCGTGAAGGCTTTGTCATATACACATAGTATGTATAATATTTTTCACAGATTATTCTAAAATGTTGTTTTGGTACCTGCTTTAATAAAACCTTAGCTGTAACACAGTTACCTACGCATGCAATCAGTGTAGCTCTGTGAAGGCCGGGTGTGGGGGCTCACACCTGTCATCCCAGCACTTTGGGAAGCTGAGGCGGGAGGATCCCTTGAGGCTAGGGGACCCTGTTTCTGCAGAAAAAAAAGTCTGTAAAATTAACCGGGCATGGTGGTACATGTCTGTGGTCCCAGCTGCTCAGGAGGCTGAGACTGGAGCATCCCTTGAGCACGGAGTTCAAGGCTGCTGTGAGCTGTGGTAGCACAACTGCACTCCAGGGGACGGGACCAGACCCCTTCTCTAAAAACACACACACACAATAAATAAAGGTTGCATGGTGTTTCATTGTGAGGTTATCCCACAGTATTTTAGCCAGCTGCATTGCGGTTGTTTCTATTATTTTAATATTGCAAAATAAAAGAATTTCCTCCTGGAGGTCTGTTCGCGGTAGCTTGAGGTGGACAAGCACCTTAACTGCCTTTCGGCTTCTTGCTCGTCTCTGTAAAGGGACAGAGCTGCGCTGGAGTTCTCTTGGGTGGTGTCCTAAGGGCAGCTTTTATTACGTGTGGTTTCATGCCTTCAACCTGTGGCTGACCCTGGCACGTGAGGTACAGACAGCGGTTAAGGACGTGGTGGCTGCGTCATGGTGCTTGGATCCAAATCCCTTTTATTCCACATACTGGCTGTGTGACCTTGGGCAAGCTGTGTAGCCCTGTTCAGCTGGCTTCGTGATCTGTGATTAGAGATGGTGATACTGACCTCACAGTGCCGCGAGGGTTGGGTGAAGCCAAGTCAATGAACGCAAGTGCTTAGCACGAGACCTTCTGCTTAGTCAACACTCGGCATTTCCGCCCGTCTCCACTGTCGTGATTTCTGTTTCTCCAGTCCTTCTCCACATCAGGTACCCACCCATCAGCCAGCGGTGCTCAGGTGCTCTCCCTCTTTCCAGATGGTCAGGCCAGGCACCTCGGAGTCATCCCTGTTCGCCTGTTATGGGCTGAATTGTGTCAAAACTCACATGGTGAGATCCTACCCCGCAGGGCCTCAGGCTGTGACCATATTTGGAGATGGGGCCCAGAGAGGTGACGGATGCCAAGTGAGTCTTTGAGGTGGACCCGAATCCAGTGTGTGTGCCTATAAGAAGACAAGATTAGGACACAGACACACGCAGAGATGAGCACCAGGTGAAGATACAGGAAGGAGACGGCCACCCATAGGCCAGGGAGGGGCCCGAGGAGAAACAACCCCAGCGACACCTTGAGCTTGGACTTCCAGCCTTCAGAACTGTGGGGAAGTAAATTCCTGGTTTCATTTCTTATTATTTTTTGAGTTGGGGTCTCACTCTGTTGTCTAGGCTGGAGTGCAGTGGCATGGTCCTGACGATCACAGCTCACTGCAGCCTCGACTGCCTGGGCTCAGGCGATTCTCCCGCCTCAGTCTCCTGAGTAACTGGGACTATAGGCACATGCCACCACGCCCTGCTAATTTTTCAGTTTTTTGTAGAGGCGAATTCTGGCTATGTTGCCCAGACAAGAACACAGAACTCCTGGACTCAAGCAGTCTGCCCGCCTCAACTTACCAAAGTGCTGGAATTACAGGCGCAAGCCACCATGTTTAGCCTATTTTAATTTTTTAAAATTTATTTTATTTTATTTTTCTGAGTTGGAGTCTCACTCTGTCGCCCAGACTGGAGTGCAGCGGCCGCTCCCGGCCACCGCAGCCTCCACCTGCCGGGCTCCGGCGATCCTTCCGCCTCAGCCTTCCGAGTAGCCGGAACTACAGGCGCGCGCTACCACGCCCGGCTGATTTTTGGATTTATTGTAGCGATGAGGTCTCGCTGCCCAGGCGGGTCTCGAACCCGCGGGCTCAGGCCATCCACTCACCTCAGCCTCCCAAAGGCGCGGGATGACAGGCTGAGCCACCGAGCCGGCTTATTTTTATTTTTCGACGACTATAATTAATAGCAGTGTTGTGTATCCAGGACTTTTGCTGAATGAGTAGATGATAGCCGCTCTTACCACAGGGGCAGAGAGAAATGGGTAACTGCGTCAGAGGATGGCTGTTAACCTGTTCCGTTGCAGTAACCATTTACGCTACGGTTTGTATGTATCACATCATGGCGTATGCTGTACATACAGCCAGTGCAATTTATTCTTGCACAGTTTCTGTCGTGCAAGCCGCCCAGCCTGTTGTATCTGTCACAGCGTGCTGAGTAGACAGATACCAGTCTTCCTGTTGCGCTTTCCAGCCAGGCCCCTGGAACATCCTTCCGGCCCCTCCCGCAGAACACGCCCCGCGTCTGACGACGCCTTGCCGCCACTTCCTCTGCTGTCACCTTGGGATGAGCCAGCATCCTCTCCAGCCTGGATGCTCACTGCAGCCAGATGGCGCGGCGGACGTCAGACCGCGTGACTCCTTTCCCCAAAGCCCAGTCGTTAGAAGCGAAGCTCAGAGCCACACGGTGGCCCATGAGTCACGACGCGACATGGCCACTCGTCCCCTCCAGCCTTCTCTCCAGCTGTCTCCTGTCTCGTGCTCAGCCACCTGGCCTCTCTGCTGATCCTGTCGCAGACGTGTTGCCGCCTGCTCTCCGAGGCCGTGTGCCCGGGACACTCTGTTGCAGACGTCTGCGGTGCTCAGCCTCGGCTGTCTGGGGGCTTTACTCAAGGCATCCTCTTCCCAGGGAAGCCTTGCCCCCTCGCCCTGCTGGAAATCACACACACACACATGCGCACACACACACATAGGCGGGGCACTTGTCTTCCCTTTCCTGCTCAATTTTTTCCATAGTCCTTGCTGTCTTACATGCCATGTGTTTTACTTGTACGGGGGGAACCACAAAATCCCTGATTTACCTTTCGGAGGGCGAGCCCCTTGTAGTCCAGGCTCCCCCCGCTCAGTGAGTGTTCGAGGAACCCATCGGCCTCCGTGTACCAGTTAGTGTGGTTGTGAGAGGCTGCGTTCCACTTCGGTGAATTTTTTGGAGGTTCTTTCAGTGCATTTGCCCGTGTCTTGGTGGGCGATTTACGAGCACACCTGCTCACACTGCACCGAGCGTTGGACCGTTTTTGACCCCAAATGGCTTGACCCTCGTGCCCCACCCTCCTTCTGCACCCCATCTCGCCCCAAGAGACTTTTACTTGCTTCCCTGGTTGAAAAAAAGTCGTTGTTGGAAGAGGTGAAACAAAAAACAGCAGAAGCGCTCAAAGGCCTCAAAATGGCCAGGCTCAAAAAATGGTTTTGAGCAGTGGAAGAAGCATCTCGATAGGTGTCTTGCATCAGAGAGTCCTTTGAAGGTGGTTGGAGTTTAAACATGTAAGAATACATACATAGTGTTTTAAAAATAAATTCCAGGTTTCTGGCTCCCCCTCATGTGTTTGGGGTGTTTTTCCCGAGGGGAGGGCCATGTCTGCGTGTCCCTGTGTCTCCGCGGCACCCATCCCGCTGCCGGGCACACAGGATGTCCCGTGAGCATTTTGAACGAATGGGTGTCCTCAGCCCCCTCCCTCTCTCCCGCCTCTCGTGCGGCTTCTCGGGTGTCCTGGACTTACCCCAGCCTGTGTGTCGTCTTCCCCACCCCTTGAGCAGAAGGCGTCCCTCGGCCCCTTCCGCTCTCCTGCACCCTCCAGCAGAAGGTGCTGGACAGCACCCGGGAGTCTGCCCAGCCGCCCAGGCCAGTAGTGGCCCGACAGCTGCAGCCCCCGCCTCCCTGGCCGCTGCACGTCTGCAGGCCCGAGCTTGCGGTGTCCCTCACGAAGGAGGCAGGGACCTTCTGGCCTGCCGCCGCCACCCCTCGCTTCCTCCCAGCGGGGGCACGAGGCCCGCCCTCTGCCTCGCCCTCCTTTCTCAGGGAGCCCTTCTCTGGGTGTCCTGGATGCCTCAGCCCTTGTCTTCCCTGCACCCTCACACGCGAGCCCTGTGTTAGTCCACAGGTGACTGTGACCCACGGGAGTAGTGACACGGCTGGCCCGTGAGTGTGCAGAGGGACAGTGTCAGCTTGTGGGAGCAGCAGCAAGGCGGGCCCATGAGTGTGGCCAGGGGGACAGTGTCAGCCTGGAGTAGCCGGTTTCCAGGCCAAGTCGAGACCCCTTCAGAGTGCGGTGCCTTTGGGAAACTGACAGATTTAAGTTGGATCTTGAAAATGGGCAGGATTAGATGGAAGGGAAGATAGAGAAAGGTGCTGAAGCGGAGGGAGGCGGGGGGCAGAAAGGAGGGGCTGAGAGCCCACCTTCGTCTCCCACCCTCTGTCCCCACCCTCCATCCTCTGCCCTCTGTCCCCCACCCTCTGTCCCCACCCTCTGTCCTTGCCCTCTGTCCCCACCTCCTGTCCCTGCCCTCAGTCCTTGCCCTCTGTCCCCACCCTCCTTCCCCTGCCCTCTGTCCCCCACCCTCTGTCCTCACCTCCTGTCCCCGCCCTCTGTCCCCCACCCTCTGTCCCTGCCTGTCCCTGCCCTCTGCCCCCTGCCCTCCGTCCTTGTCCTCTGCCCCCACCCTGTGTCCCCCGCCCTCTGTCCCCCACCCCCTCAGCTCCTTTGGAACTCTACGGGGGAGGTTTCTGGTCTTCAGTCTCCTTCAACTAACGATGTTTTTATTCATATTCTAGATGGAGTAGGAGGATCAAAACACACGTTTTAAAAATTGCTTTTTAATTGAATTAAAATTGTTTTCTGTTTGGTTTAATTACTAGTATTTCCACAGTAATTTTCCCGTCCTTTTAAGTTGTCTGTGTACATTATTGCAGCTACATGGTGGATTAAATGGGCTTTTCTGGGTCAGTCTGAAATTGTAAGGATGTTTACAATGTGGCCTTTAGCGGAGAGTGGGTCTGGGGTGCAGGCAGCTGGCCCATGTAGACACTCTTGGACTATGAGTGGATGGCGGGCTGCTTCCTTGTAACTGTTTTTCATTCTCTCTTGTCTTTGCTTTGGTCTTGCCTTTTGCTTGTCTGGTCTGTAGATGCAAGCGTGTGCCTTCTCCCCCTGGATTCCTTTGTGACTTAGCACAGCCAATCCCAAAGTGCACAGGAGTTATAAGTCCTGACACAAACAACTTTACTCTGCATTTCTCATTTTCTTATAATATGCAGAGGTGATGAGTAGTTCTTTTCCCTCTACCTTTTAATCAGAATGTCCGGGGAGAGCCTTTATTTTTTATTAATTTTCCCATATAAGAGTAAATGGATGAGTATGAGATTAAAGGTTTATTTGTGTGCACCGTCGTTGTTTTGTGTGGGATCTCAACCAAGACTGCTGAAAGGGCAGGACATCCGATAATTCTGAAACTCTTACAGCGGACCCTAGGAGGGCTGAACTCTGCAAGAGAAGGGACACTGCCGTTCCTGGAGTGCACTCAGGCTGCGGGACTGCAGGAGTCACGGTTCGCCCTGGGCCTAGTTGGAAAGGAAGACCCATCTCAGAGGCCATGGGGGGCTTGTCCGCCTGCTTGGGGCTTGGAGCTCTTGGAGGACGTTTGTAGATGGACCTCCTGCCTGCTCGGGGCTTCGTGTGCTTAAACTTTCATGTAAGAGAATAATTTGGAAGCTAATTATGGTTAATAGAATGTCAATAATCATTTTTCTCTTTGTTATTTGTATAAAATGACTTATTTAGTTCCTGTAGGGTTGTTAGGAATGAATAAAGATAAGAAAATGTGTATTTTAATGGTCTTGCTCTCAAAATCATCCAGCAGACATTCACATACAATTTTTTTAAAAAGCATTTGGGTTATGCAAGAATGTTCATAGCAGCGTTATTCTTAATATCCCCAAAGTACAAACAATGCAGATAACTATCACCTAATTAATGGATAAATAAAATGTGGTGCATCCATACCATGGAACAGTGTTGGACAATACAAAGAAATGAAGTGCTCACATGGGCTGACAAGGTTCCATGGAGGAAACGTGAAGATACCATGTGAAGTAAAAAATCAGGCAGGGGCAGCCATAGGTTTATGCGTCCATTTTATGTGAAGTGTCTGGAAGAGGAGAAGTCTACAGAGATAGATCTGGGAGCTTGGGGGAAGGGGACTGGCAGCTAATGGGGTGGCGTTTGTTTTTAGGGTGATGCAGATGTTCTCAAATCGATAACGGTGATGAGTGCAGAAGTCCGAGCAGCTACTCAAAGTCATTGAGTCACGCACTTGAAATAGATGAATGCTTGGTGTGGGCATTATTGTTCGATAAAGCTGTTATTTTTAAGAGGATTTGGTTAGTACTCGTTGACTGTTTTCACCTAGTGAAATGGAAGCTGTACGGTGCGTCCAGTGAGAGAGACAGACAGAATGTCTTGGAGTGAATGCGTGTGTGTCACCTGAGGACAGTTCCCAACCTCTCTTTCAAACACTGGCCATTCACTCTGTTCAGGTGAGAACGAACAGGAACATACTCCCTGTTCTGTGAATTGAACATCATCGTACTTGTACACCTGTAAGAAAACCTCGGAGCTTAACTGCACTGAAAAGTTTTATTTGAAACCCGAATGACTAAAGAAATCAGGCATGCTTAATGAAGGCATGTGGAGTGTTTCTGTCTGCTTTGGAGATTATCTTGATGTGCAGTGTTGCCAGGCCCGCTATAATGCCATCGCCGGGCCATAAACTGTCATCACAGCAGCAGCTCAGGCGGGCCACTGTTGGGTGCGTCCGGACGGCTGTAGTCGTTTTTGATATGCACGTGTGACAAGTCATATGGATGTGTGCTAGCTTTTTAACCATTCCCCTGCGGATGGTCATTTGGTTTTTTTCTTAGCGTTTGCTATTATGAACGGTCCAGCAGTGGAATCTCAATACATGCGTCTTGGTCACATGCAAGCGGAAAACTTTTCTCCAGAACCGGAAACGAGCGAGAGAATTACTAAGTGGAAGGTATGCCCATTTTCCATTTCAAGACTGCCAAGCTGTCCTCTCAAAGGTGCCAGAGTGCTGTCCCACCAGCCGTTCCCCCGCACACTTGCCGTGCTTGATATTGTCACGCTTCATCTGTGGTTAAAAGAATTAACCTCCTTGTTTTGATGTGCAGTTGCCTCTGCATGAGTATTCATGAGGTTGTCTAATGGCACTTTAACTTCCTCTTCTGAAAATTATCCTTGAATATCCCACATCCATTTTAAAGTGTTGGGTAGTTCATCTTCTTCTTATTGATTAGGAGGCATCCTTTATGTACTCTGGATATTAATCTTCTGTCTCATACGGGTTGTGTTTCCTTCCTCTGTGGCTTGTCCTTTAACTTTGTTTATGGTGTCTTTTGCCAGACAGAAGTTTTAAATTTAGCTGGAGCAGGATTTATCTCTCCGTGTGCTCAGACACCCCTCCACCCTCCTCTTCACTTTCACTCTCTGCTGTTTCTGTCTGGAAAATCTTGCATTTTCATTTTGCACTGGGTCACACAAGTTGCGTTGTCAGTCCTGCTTGTATGTGATTTTAGGGTTAGGTCTTCAGTTACGCTGGAGTGTTTTGCGTGTGACTTATGCAAAGAAGAGATTTAATTATGTAGTGTTTTGTGTGTTTTACAGATGAACAGGTCGCTATTTTAGTCCCATTTGCTGGGTAGTTCACCCTGTCCCCACCATTTGGAATGCCGCTTTGCCTGTCTGTGAACTTGCTTGTGTTCATTGACTGACTGTCTCAGAGTATGTGTTCTGCTTGTCTGGCTGTCTACTTCTGTAGCAGTGGCGTGCTGTCATAATTGCTGTATCTTCACAGTCATTTTTTTGGTCTCTAGTAGGACAAGACCCTTGTTCTTTCTTTTTAAGATTGCCTCAACTATCTTGTATTCATTTGTTTTGCTTTTTGGATTCGCTTCTCGAATTTCTTGCAAATTTCACTTGGGATTTTGTTAGGAATTGCATTAAATGTATAAAGTAATTTTGGGTAAAATCGCATCTTTATAAATATTGAGTCTTCTCATCTGGGGGCAAGATACGTTTCTTCTTTCATTATTTTTCTTCCTTCAGTAAAGTTTTTCAGTATTTTTTCCAAAATAGGCTTGCATATCAGACTTTTTAATTGTTATTTTGAATGGGCTTTATTTTTATTTATGTTTTTTCTCATTGATTATTGCTGGTATCATCAGCAATTTCAGAGCTGACAGTTTCTGGTTCTGATCTTGGGTCCAGTCTCCTTGCTGGCATCCTTGCAGAGCTAATGGTTTGCCATCTCTTCATGTAAGCAGTTAAAAAATCTGTAACCATTGACAGTTTTGTGTCTTTCTTACTAACACTTGTATTTTATATTGCTTTTTTTTTTGAGATACTGCTTTTTCTACTATAAGTCTTATTTTTCCATTGGGAAGCTTCTAGCATTTCATCATTAAATGAAAAGTTTACCTTGATTTCTTCTGGATTCCCTTTTTCTGATTAAAGAAAACTTCTGTTTCTAGCACGTTAGAGAGTCTTACCTTGGTATGTTTTGCATTTTATCAAATCCTTTTCTCTGCAATAGTTAATGCAATTATATGGTTTTTCCTCTAACTTGTTAATGTAGTAATTACTTTCATGGCATTTTTTCTTAGAAAACCACCTTTATATTTCTGTAATAAATTCTGCTTGTTCGTGACTAGTTGTGATTTTATTAGAGCCTCTTGAGTGTGAATGATCCGTGGTTTTCTTTTTGATTTTGTCACTGGCTGGTTTGGGCGTCAGGGTTTTGCTAAACTGTACAGTACACAGGACAGCCTCACTTCCACTCCCAAATAATGATTCTGTCCAGAATGACAAGAGTGCTCAGTTTGACAAACCCTATGCTAGACTCCTAAAACAAGCTGGTGACTTTCTATTTTATTTCCCCATGGTTGTTTATATGACATAGAACTTACCTATTCTTTGACAATTTGGTATATTTTATCTAAAATGACCTGAGTCTGGTGCCTTTTAAAGAGGCAGATCTTTGAGTACCTTTTCAATTTTTCTAGGCTATTCAGTTCAGTGGTTTTCTGCTTCTTGAGTTAATTTTGGTAATTATATTTTCCTGGAAGATGGTCCGTTTTGGTTGTTTTTTCAAATTTTATACATACTAAATTTACTATGTGTTATCTGAATTTTGAAAGTAAGGCTCTAGTCTCTTTGTTTTTGAAATTTATTTGCCAGAGATTTGTCTGTTTTATTTGTCTTCAAAATTACCAGGTTTTGGTTGTAGTGATCAACTCTACTGTTTTCTTTTTTCTTGATTTCTCATTTATCTATCTTTTTGAATAACTTTATTAACTTACCTTTTCTATATGTTTATTTTGTAGCTCTCTCTCTCTCTTTTTAGCTTATTGAATTGAAAACTTTGGCCACTCTTCTTTGTTCTCTTTTTCTAAATGGTCCTTTTAAGGCCATAAATTTTCCTGAGTCCTATTTTCCAGTAGCTCGCAGGTTTTAGTATATACCGCACGTGTTCATTTTTAAATTGTTGGTCATTTTCATTCTGATTATTTTCCTTTAACCTAAAAGCTTTTTGGAAGTGTGCTTTTCACTTTCTTCACGTACAGAATTCTTTTGATTATTTAGATCTGCGAAATAATTGGACCTCTATGTTTTCTATTTGAGGAACGTTTTCAAGTGCTTCTCTGGGGCCTGATGCAAGATCATTTTTTGTGAATATACAAAATACTGAAGCTTGTTATAGTACGGTTCAGGTGCTCATCATCTGATGAGACCACGGTGCCTGTCATGTCCCAAGGAAGCGAAGTGTCGTCTGTGCAAATGTGGCTTTGCCTGCCAGATGACAGAAACCTGAGGACTCTGGGTATGAGGACATCGTTCATTGTGTTAAAGACCTTGTTCCCGCTGCTTTTAGGAATCTGTGTAACTTAAGGAAACTCACAGATACAATCACGGAGGGCAGTTTAGCAATATGTGTTGAAATTTTGAGTATTTATATTATTTGATCCAGAAAGTTCTGTGCTATGAATTAATCAGCAGTTCCTATAAAAGCAGAGAAGGATTTAACCGAGTCTTGTTTATAATGGTGAATAAAAATTGGGGGAAAAAATTCTAAAAATTGCTTTATATCTAAAAAAGAGAATATTAGACAAGTCTTTAAAGAAAGTGGGACCTTTGTGGGCAGTGACATGAAATATCGCCCAAGACATCGTGCTGCGTGAATGAAGCAACTTGCAAATCACTATGCATAATATGATCCCATTTTTGCAACAAATGTGGTGGCTGTATACGTACATCACGCATGATGCATTACCATTTTTTGGAGAAATATATGTGAAAGAGCAGTACCTACCTGTGAGCAAAGGGCAGAAAATGTGTGGTTTCAGGTCATGCCTCACTCTCATTTTGAATTTTTTCAGTAAACATGAATCGCTTTAAGCAAATTTGAATAAAAATGAGCTCTGCAAGGTAGGAAATGATATCGCTGTAATCAGACATGACTTAAGTATTTCCCTTCTGCATGTGGTGTGGTGAGCTGAGCTGTGTAATAAGCCCGTAAATCACTGCCCCTGAGGACTTGCAGACCTTTTTTTCACAGGCGTAAGATGTCTGTATTACTATTTTTAGGGATGGTTACATGATCATTAATTTGCTAGAAGTCAAATAATGGGAATTTAGTCATTTCTGACCTCAGTGAACTCGTGCTAATTTCACTGAAATGTGTCATTTGCAGTTGGATAATCTGCAAGTGGGTGTTTAACTCGTCTGAGAAAGGAATCAGTTGGTAAAATTAGTAACAGTCCTGCAAGCTTGAAAAACCTCCATAGGATTTCTGTGGAACATAATAAAACTTGTAACATGTGCACCATTGTCCCTTTCAGAGTAGGCATAGAAATAAATTTTAGGAGAATTTATTATTGATGGTGGGTCAAAACAACACATAACGTTAAAAAGATCCAGTGCAGATATTTAAATTTTGAGTTGCTTTCTCGCTTTCATGTGCCTGGTAAACTTGAAAATACCTGTCATTTCACACAAAATTAAGATATAATTTTTACTCAGTGGCATTTATATGTCTTGAGCAGTTCTGTTAACCTTTTAAAAAATGCTTAGCCTTCATGCAACCGTAACTGAAAGCCAAGCTTAGAAAAGGCAGAGCAACAAACCACTAATTACAGGTGATTCTGAAGCTGATTTTTAAACAGTGTTTGTAGAGATGTCACGTCAACACAGCTTGCATCCTCAGGGCTTGCTGCCACATTCTATTTGTGGCATCCGCAAATGTACCTGTGTGCAGGAAATGTGTGTACAGGCTTCAAAGTAAGACTATAATAATGCACATTAAAAGTAGGACAATTCCATGGCAGTTTACTCCCAGAAACTTAGCAGGTAGGTGAAAGCCACTATTTTCTTGGATCGTTGACATGGTAGTTGAAACGATGACATTTTGAATGATTGAGCTAAATTCATGATAAGATAATTAACGAGAAGAAAAAGTAATGAAACTACTGGCCTAAAATAGCATCTAACTCTCTTATATAAAAAATGAAGTCTCCTGAGGGTAACTGCCGGTCGTCTGTTTCCATCCCTCTTCAGGGCACATGGTGGCTTTGCCTGGCCCTGTCCACATCTCTGTTCCTTACGCCGGGGTTTCATGCTTGGTGTCTGTTCGGCATGCTGTTCAGGATGCACACTGCACTAGGACCAGTGGGGAACGCCAGGTGTGCGGAGCTGCTGGCTGAGGCTTCCAGGGCCCTCGGTTTGGCCTCCGGGGGACACTGTGGACCTGCCCCAGCTCCTGCCCCCTGGCCTAGGATTCGATGTCTTTGGGCTCCGTCCCCCCATTGCAGCGAAACGGCGTTTTGCCCCATCAGCCCCTCAGGCCGTTGGGGCCTTCTGCGCGTCCTTCCAGCTTCCTGCCCTGGAGGAGGATTTCTTCTTCTCCATCCACATCTTCTGAAGTGGGTTCTTCATTCTTTCATTGCTTGTTTCATTGATTCATCGATTCATTGCTATTTACATCTTGTGAATAGATAAACCACCCCTGGCGCGAACCTCGCTTGAGCCCAGGAGGTTGTTGAGGCGGCGGTGAGCCGAGACGGTGCCACTGCCCTCCAGTCTAGGCGACTGAGACCCCGACTCAGAAACCAAAACAACCAACAGCAACAACAAAATCCCCAATTCACAAGCGGCCAATGCCATCCTCCAGTCTGTCCACACCGATGTCCAGTTCTACCGCTCTGCTGAGCAGCTCCCGTCCTCAGGGTCACCCTTGACCTTCATGTCACATGACTCAGAGGCGCCTTCCTCCTACTCTCCTGCCTCGGCCTCTCTGCAGCATGCATGTGCTGGCGGGGACCTTCCAGAGAATCAGTGTGTTCCTCCTGGCTTTCCTTTCGACATCCGTCTCCACTCTTCCCCTGCCTTGTGGCTGTCCCAGCTGGCTGTGCTGGTCACTGCTCCTTCTGTCCGACAGGCCTTCACCACGGGCTGGCCCTCGTGTCCGCGCTCAGTCCCATGGGCGCTTTGTCCTTGGAGAGAGAGCTCTTCTGAGCCGCGGCCTCACCCCCATACCAATGGCGCCGTCATCGTGGTCCTGCCCTGACACCTACCTGGCTTCAGTGCTCCGTCCAGGCTGTGTGCAGAACTGTTTGCCTCAGATGTCCCCCTACAGTGTCCTTTCCAGCCCGATCACCTGTCATTCGTTGGGTGAGTACAAAGTCATCTCCTCCATGGATCTGGTTCATTCATCAAAATCCCTTGCCTCAACACATCCTCATCATTTTCTGGTCTCTGTCAGTGGCACCACCTTGCCGAGCGACGCAGCTGAAAATCCAGAAGTCTCCTGTAAACCGGCCCACCCATGGCCCTCTGCGGGTCACGTGCTGATTTATGTCTGCTCACCCAGCACGGTGCCACCGCCCCACGCCCTCTCGCTTTGCTTGGCCTGACCGGTAACCCCTCCTGCCCTAGCCCTCTGTCATCGCTGCCCCATGACGCTATAAACGCCACGATAGTCAGCCACGAACCATCCAGCTGCTTCTTAATTGCCTGGACGGTTGTCCGCTCCTGGATGGCCTCTCAGTCCTGCTCGCCCTGCCATCTCCCACTCACTCACCTTGACACTCACCCTCTGCTTGACGTTCTCTCTCATGCCTTCAGCTACAGAAGTCCTTCTCGGTGGGCACCTGCGCCCCTCCACCGTACGTCCGGGGACCACCAAGATCTCTCTCCATCGACAGCATCTGCAGTGGGTTCCTTATCCTTTCACTGAATATTGTTATCTACGTCTTGTGAATGGATAAGTCACCCCTGGTGTGAACCTCGCCTTCCCTTGGAAGCCTTTCCTGAAGCCCTTCTCCATTTCCTGCCATTTCTTAGGCCATTTCTCCGTTTTCCTAACTGTACTTTGAGCTTCTTGAGGGTGAGAATAGACCTCCCCCACTCCTTGGCCCCTCTGTTGACCATTGATATGCAGAGAGTAATTTCAATAACTACTTAAAGGTCATTCATTTGGGGACACCACTGTTTGGATACTCAGCAAACTGAGGAAATGTAAAGGGGGTAAGATTTCAAGCAATCCAATCATCTGATTCAACAAGGCGCCAGAAGTTTCTGTTGGTAGCATACGATAGGGCCTGATGTTCTTGGAATAACACGTTTGTTCAGTGGCGTGTATGCTGTCGAGGTGCGAGCCTCTTGCCTCAGTGAAGCCTGCACCTTCCTTGTTCTTCGCTGTGGCCTTGGAGGAACGTTCTTGTTTTACATTCAAGACCAACAGAAATGGAAGGACCGGGTGCGCCACTAGCAGGTGCTGAGGCAGGGCCCGGAAGCTCCAAAGGCCTTTGCCCTGCACATCGCCACGTGCCCCATGCCCGTTGGTTCACCGAGCACACACTCAGGGGGGCGTCTGCTGTGAGTCGCAGCAGAGACAAGACGCAGGCCCTGCCGTGTAGAGCTCGGTCTCTGCTGGAGACAGACAGGCCCGCGTCAGGGTGGGTGCAGTGGCACACGGCATGGGAGGAGGTCCTTCCCTTCGTGTTTTGTTTGAGGAGGCAGGCCCAGCGGGAGGGTGGCTGGTGGGGTGAGGTCCCTCTGCAAGCTGTGTGAGGGGAGGGGGCCCAGGGCACAGGTGGGGTTGTGAGCCTCAGGCTGGAGAGGGGCAGCATTGCCAACCAGAGTGGAGCCGGACAGGGAGAGCCGGGAGCCAGGGAGGCGTCCCATCAGCGCCTTCTGTCCTGGGTGAAGGGAGAGACGGGTCATCGGCTGCGCGCCAGGGCGGGGCAGGGAGGGAGGCGGAGGAGGAGAGAGTCCGTGGACCCCCGTGTGCTGGAGGAGTCTTGGCCTTCTCGGGAATGGAGGGAGCAGAGTCTTCCATGGCCCAAGAGGGCGGTGAGGGGGAGAGGCCCGAGCCTGGGCTCGTGGGTGCCTAGCAGGGAGGCGGCGCTGGGTGAGGAAGGGCTTTGCTTGGCAGGGAGAAGGCCCCCGTGTCTGCAGCATCACGGGGGGCTCGGGATGCTGGGACTGGTGAGCACGTCGAAGGGCAGTTGGAAAGATCCAGGATCACATGGGTATGGGGAGTCAGGGAGCCTGGACGCCCGGGGGTGGTGTGGGGTGGCCTGACCACAGGCTGCGCGGTCCTCTCCTCTGTGACGATTAAGGGGTGAGGATGGAAGCCTGGGTGAAGGAGAAGGGGTGGGTGTTAGAGAAGGGATTGCTTTAACAGAGATGTATTTTAACAGAGTTGTATTTTGCTGTGATAAACTTCCAGACTCCAGGAGCTTCCAAAGCGAAGAGGGAGGGGAGGAGGAGGGGCAGGGGCAAGGGTTGAAAAACTCCCGGTTAGGCACCATGATCACCATCCAGGGACCGGACTCAGTGGAAGCCTAGATTGTACCGCTACACAGCATACCTGTGTCACAGACCTGCGTGGCACCCCTTGAATCTAAAATAAACCTTCAAAAATATTTCTTTTGAACGATTACGGTCCATGGATTGACTCTTAGGAATGGAGCACTGAGCTGGCAGGGCCATCCCGAGAAGCCGGTCCGTGTCCTGTGGCCGGGGGTCGAGTCCGGCGCTCAGACCCCAGATGCGAGTCCCGTGGATTCTCCCAGCAAGCAGGAGACGGGCGAGGGTCCCTCTCTCCCTCCCGGGGCCCTTCCCTGTTGGATTCTTATGCTGACATGCTGCTTCGGGATTCATAATTCAGAGTCGATTGTTTTTAATAACCCAAGTATAAATAATTAGTGAAAGAGAATTAATGGAATGGGTACACTCGTTGATATTTTCATAATCCTTACCCTGCCCTGGGGCTCTGCCTGTCACTGACAAAACTTGATATTGGAACGCTTTATGTGATGAAATTCAAATGCGAAGGGAGCAAAGGCGGTGACAGCTGCTTTGAAAAATAAAACGAGGAGCAGCTGACATGAAAAGGAATTATGAGGGCCTTTCTCAACCAAAGAAAATCAGTGAATAAAAGATTAGGAAACGATGCCTGGGAGTAGTGTAATTTCCCTCTCCTTGTTCCTAATGATCATTGGTACCGGTAGGAAAAAGAACATGTGTGCTTACATGCACACTTATGTACACACGTATATGACATGCACACATGTAAGTATTTGAAGCAATATATTGTTTCAAACTCAAAAAATATAATGGGCTATCATGATCAGAATGGTGAAAAAATTCCTCCTCTTTCAAGATGAGTAATTGGGGAGGGGTGGCTGAGATCTTTTTTTCACCCATGAAAAACAGTAAGGAATTACTTAGAAAGTAATTGGTTGAGATTGCTTTGCTTGTTTATTAAAGATTTCAGTTATCAGAAACGTTCAATACCATTGGTTTGAAGTCTGGCATTGCTAAGCTTAGATTCTGTAGTGAAAAAGGGGATAGTAGCCCAGTGCGGGGGTGACAAGGCTGAAACCTTGCTGTTATCTTTGGATGAATGACAGGGATTGAAAATGGATCACACGTGCACGCACACTTCCATATGTGCACCGCACACACACGTGAGTCTTTGAAGCCGGACATCTCAGGACACTTTGGAAAGTGGCACAGGCCTTCATAATCATGAAGACGGAGAAATTGCTTATTTTGAGAAGCTCTTGAGATACTTCACAGCTTATCTTGAGAGAAAATGTACAGTAGTCATTTATGAACTGCTATGCTGGCAATTCACGAATAGATAATAAAATCAGATAATGAACTTGCATGTTCCAAGCTTATGCCAGCTACCTCTGCGTGTCTGATGTTGGCAGTTGTGAGTCGGGTTAAAATAGTGTTTGCTCACTGGGTTCTCACCCTTGTGACTGAATTCTCGGAACACAGAGAGCGGTCAGATTTAACTTTGTGTCTCTAACAGGTGCTCCTGAAGGCACTCCAAAGACCCTGTGATGATAATGCTTACACACAGAATATCAAGTCCTAGAAGAGCCCACGGCCACCTTCCTGCAACTGAGTTAGTTAACTGAGCTGTGAGAAGTATAAACAACACTTGTTTGTTTGTTTTTTAAGTCACCCGGCTCCTAAGTAATGGTCAGGAATTTGAGCCTAGGTGGCGGGACTCCAAGGCCCACACTATTAATTGCTGCTCACGGGCAGCAAATGTGCTGCTCATGTTTCTATTCCTCATACCCAGCAGCGCGCTCAGACATTGTAGTCAGTCAGTGAAAGTACTTGAAATGAAGAGCGGAAAAGTTATACTATTTAAAATTACCCAGGTCTAGCAAAGGGTTTCTTAAACTACATAAATTGTTAGAAATTTCTGTATCGCTTAAGTACTTAAAGAGTATGTTTCAGATAGCGAAGTGGGGGAAAAATGCGTTTTAGAGAGTATGGTTCATGCAGACACTGAGAATCCTGCAGTGAGACCAGGAAGAGCCACTGTCGGAGCGAGAAGAGTCCCAGCTCAGACACGGCGGCTGCTGCTGTCACTATTCTTGCTGTGACCTTGGGCCCCTGGCTTCCAGACACTGGCTCGTTCAGCACACTCTTATTTTGGGTCCACCGAGTCTCCACCCCTGTGCTAGACACTGGCGAGTAGAAAGAGCCGTGCTCTTGCTCCCGAGAGCTTAGAGTCTTGTGGGAGAGACAGGCGTTCCTCGAGTGATGAGAGAAGTGCACACACAGTGGCAGTGAAGGTCAGTGTCAGGCAGAGAGCTACATGGTTCTGGAGAACACACATCAGGAGGATTAGATCTTGTCGCCGAGACCCAGGCAGCGGCCACTGCTCTGGAGTCTGAAGACCGAGCAGGAGTTAAGCCGAGAGGGGAGACGGAGGGAAGGGCCTCCCAGGCAAACGGAGCCGCGCTGGCGAAGGCTGGAGAGGATGGAGCTTGGGAAGCATCAGGGTGTGCGGCGGGGAGGGTGAGGCAGGACGTGAGCAGGACGCTGGAGGGCAGCCCCTGCAGGGTCTCGGGGCCGTCTTAGGAGGGCTCTCTCTCCACCAAGGGTGCAGGGCAAACATGGCAGAGTTTCGAGCAGACAGGCCTCAGAGCGGATCCCACAGCTAAGGTGGGGAGGAGGTGGGAGGCTGGGGCGGGGTGGCAGTGCCGGCCAGGAGGCCACGGGAGGAGTTCGGAGGCGGCGTGATGGCGGTGGAGAGGAAGAGGAAGATGGGTTGGAGTGGTATTTAGGGGGTAATGCCCACGGGAGGAACAGCGGGAAGGGGGAGTTAATAAACGTTGCTCCTGGGCTTCTGGACAAGGACTGGGGGACCCCTCGCAGATGGGGGGACCCCGCCAGGGAACCAGCTATGTCCACCTGCTGCAGCCTGAAACCAGTGCCTTTGCGACCACGAGAAGAAATGTCCAGGAAGCGCCTAGACCTGCAAGCCAAGTGTTCTCAAGTGCCCCAGATCTTTGTCCCCCAGAGGGACATGGTCCCTTTGGCCTCTGAGTCCCCACAGCACGTTGAACCTCCCTCGCTGCCACCGTTATCGGTTTCTGCCCTGGATCGTGATTGTCTTTCCGTGCTGTGTGTCATTTGCCAAGTGAAGTCTAAGTCCAAAAGTCTTTGCCCAGAAGCACTAAGACTGAACATCTTGGGAGATGAGGTTGTGTCTCACTTCACAGAAGAGGTGCCTCATGGAACAGTCCTGAAAATTGGCCTCACCAGACTCCGAGTGTGTGGAGAGGGAGAGGGCTGGAGGCTGCGGTCCCTGTTCATGGGCTCTGTTTCCATCTGTGCCATTTCTTTTTATCTATTTGTTTTTTTGAGTTGGAGTCTCACTCTGTCGCCCAGACTGCAGTGCAGTGGCTGCTCCTGGCCACTGCAGCCTTGACCTGCAGGGCTCCGGCGATCCTTCTACCTCAGCCTTCCGAGTAGCCGGAATTACAGGCATGTGCTACCACGCCCGGCTGATTTTTTTTTTTTATTTATTGTAGAGATGAGGTCTCACCAAATTGCCCAGGCGGGTCACGAACCCGCAGGCTCAGGCAATCCTGCGGGATTACAGCCTCCCAAGGTGTGGGATTACAGGCTGAGGCACCAAGCCCGGCTTGTGCCATTTCTTGAACTCTGGGTCTTCCACTGGCCTCACAAGGGCGGCATTCGTGTGGCTGGCTTAGCATGGATCACTCCCTTGTTTGGAGGTTGCCAGCTTTGGTCCCAGCCGGAGGCCTAGAATCCCGGTCCTCCGTTGGGGCCCATCTCTGCAGACAGAAGCACTGTCAGGGTGGGGTCCCTGTGTAGTCACTCGTAGCCCCACAGTGTCTGCTCGCTTTGTCCTGAGTCATGTATGCAGTGAACATGAGTCATTCAAAAAGTCCTGCAGTCTCCCAAGTTCACACGAGACACTGTGCTAGGCACTGGGATAGCCACTGAATATATACGTATTGAGGGAATGATTCCACACCGCCTTATGTTATGGTTCACGTCGCCTTTCTGCCCCGCAGAGTGGGGAGTGATTTCAAACCAGCATAGGGTAGCACACAGTCCTGGAAGTGCCTGCCTGCCCGTGGCTGGCATTCAGAGTTCCTGTGATATGCCTCGGCTTACCTTTCAGCCCTCCCCACCCCCTCCCGCCGCCTGCACGAGGCCCCACTAAGCAGCTCCCCCTCTAGTCACCCCACGGTCATTTCCCCTTGGGACCTTCCTTTCGCCTGGATGCCCTTTCTTGCGGGCCCGTCCGTGTTCACCCATTCAGACCCTCACTCCTCACAGGGGCTCAGGAGGACCCCACCCTCTCTGAGTTGAGGACACCACAGCCCTCCCGCTGACCCCTCTTGGGGGTACTCCTCTTAGGTATTTCTTATAGCCTCGAGCAGCTTGTGGAGGGCAGGGTCTGTCTCTGGGGACCACATCCCCGCTCAGGACTGTGTGCCTTGCAGGTGTTCGTGGAGTAAATGCCTCTTGGTGTCTCTGCAGCCTGTGTGTTGCTGGGTACGTCTTAGACCTCTTGGGCTGCTCTAGCAAAATACCAGAGGCCGGGCGGCTTAGGAACAGCGGGAGTTTGTTTCTCACAGCTCTAGAGGCTGGGAGTTCCAAGATCCAGGCACCAGCATGTTTACTGTTGGGTGAGGGCAGCTCTCTGCTTCACGGATGGCACCTTCCTGCTGCGTCCTTCTGAGTGGAGGGAGCACACCAGCCTCTGGGCCCTCCCGCACAGGGGCCCAAGTCCCATTCCTCAGGCTCGGCCCTTGAGGCCCGATCACTTCCTGGGGGCCCACCTCTCAATGTGATCGATTGCTGATTAGGCTTCAGCTTCTGCATTCTGGGCAGACACATGCAGACCCTCACATTACGTGTGTTAGGAAGCTGCCCAGCCAATATGTTATTATTTAGAGCTGGCTATCCATTTTCTGGGCTGTTCTTTTTGCATGCAGAGCGTAGTCAAAGACGGAAAAGGAAATGAAGTCCCTCCTCTTTCATTGTTGAGAAGAGGACGCTTTTTAAAAAGTGAAGGTTTAAAGCAAATGACCGCAAGACGTTAAAATAGTGTGTGCCTTTCGTGAAACACGGTGGTGAAGAATGTTTTGCTCCAGAGGCCGGGACGGCAGCCTGGAGCTTCGTTTCCTCATGTCTCACAGCTCTGTTTCAGCTGCTGCCTGGGAACCCCCGGGCCCACAAGACGAGGGAGGAGCGAAGGGGAAGGTTCAATGGGAGGCGGGGAGGCTGGAGCAGCCTTCACCACTTCTGCACGACAGTGTGTTCGGAGCTGGACCAGGCATCACCACGGAAAGGGTGGAGAGTGTTCTGACAGCAAGAGGGTCTGACAGTCAAGATGTTCTTGGGACGTCACGATGTAGGGACATTCTTACAAGCTCATTAGTTTTCTCTCCATGGAGGCATCGGCATGCCCAGATGCCAGAGGACATCGTGTCACTGCAGCAAGCCTGGAATCCCAGTCACGATGTGAAACGCTGGAGCTTTATTGCAAGTGACTTGTTTTCACATTAGGAAGCTATGTTGGCAGAAAGGAAAGCAGATCTGCCCTTTACCAAAACCTAGGCACGCTTGTCATTTGCTTTTAGTCAGCCCGTGTTCCTTTAGAACTTTCGGCGGACGCAGAGATGCTTGTCCAAAGAGAATGGTCGTCAAGAAAAGGCAACTCTGAGGAACGATGGAGCCTTGTTTTGGGAATGTTTGCCCGTCCACAGCACCAGCAGTCTGTTTTGTTATCGCTGCCGCCAGAGTGACTTTCAGATGGTCAGTCTCTGGACCATTCTCAGCCCAAGCCGGAACCTCTACATTTGACTGATATTTAAAAATCACCTGGTAGTGTGACTTAGGCGTTAGAGGTCACATTTATTTTTTTATTAAAAGCCTCCATTACATCTAAGGCATAAACTCTCATTTTTTTTCACTCTCAGGTATATGTCCTCCCTCAGGGGTATTTTGCATATATGATCTCTATTTAAAATTTGGTTTAATCTGGACTACCACTTTGAGAAGTAAAAGGTATCAAGTCACTCTCAACCACACTCTTGATAATTTGTATTTTCTGGAAATAAGTAAATCGTATTTACTGGAAATAAATAATATGGTATCGATTGATGATGATATATTGATCAAGTAGCAAGAGTGGACAAAAAGCACATTTTCCCCATGTTACTTTCCACTTTAAGTGAATTTGACATCAGTTAATTTTTTTGTTTCTTTTTAAAAATATACTTTAAGGGTTTATTCTGAGGGTTTGGAAAAAAAAAGCCAGCAGTTATCTCACGACCAAAATGTGACTCCACCTGCATTTTCACTGTCTAGGAGAAACGAGTAACGTCAGCCTGGACAAGGTATCCTAAGAGTTTAAAATAGCCAGGTTTTCCCATGAGTTGGGTTATTTAGTTCAGTTGTGGTCGTGTGATCACTGTGTGTGTGTCTGGGGGCATCTTCTGAGAGATTTGTCTTTCGTTTGCAGCCTGGGCAGAGACTGCCCTTGTGGGTTAATATTTGGGGTTACGTCTTCGGGGTTAAGTCTTTGGGGTCCCCTCTGCTCAGTGGGAGATAGTCACCACTCCCTTCACTTCACAGCACTCCTTGTATGAGAGCTATTAACGAATAGAATCTTGAATTTTGCTCTTGAAAGTCTTTGCAGAAGCTGGGCTCGGTGACTCAGCCTGTAATACCGCGCTTTGGGAGGTCGAGGTGAGTGGATTGCCCGAGCTCGCGAGTTCGAGACGCGCCTGGGCAACTTGGCAAGACCTCATCTCTACAGGAAATCAAAAAATTAGCCGAGCGTGGTAGCGCGTGCCTGTAGTTCCGGCTACTTGGAAGGCTGAGGCGGAAGGATCGCCGGAGTCCAGCAGGTCAAGGCTGCAGTGGCCGGGAGCGGCCCCTGCACTCCAGTCGGGGCGACAGAGTGAGATTCCAACTCAAAAAAAAAAAAAAAGTCTCTGCAGAGACTTCTGTCTGCTTGATATTGCTGGACAGTAGCAAAAGATGTGTGACCCTGTGTATTGCCATTATGACTACTTTTCTGTCCCAAAAATGTCTTATCTGACTCTTGCAGTTGATTGGCTCAGGAGCGGGGGAGCATCTGGTCTCAGTGCTCCCGTTAGACATTCCACACCCTTCATCTTTAATTCTCTTCTTGTATGTTACGCTGTACCCATAGGCCACTTCAGATTCTGTGTGAGGAGGCAGGGCACACGTTTCTAGGAATATGTCTTCTGGTGAATAGTTCTGCTTCTACGGATGTGGTGCCTAGAAGGAACATCTGAAGCAGAGAATGCATTTGCTTAATGTCCGAAAACCAGGAGACCATTAGAAGAATTTATGGCACCTGGGAAGTGCTCCGTGAATACTGGTGGAAGTGAATACACCACCAAGATCTTTCTGCAGATTGCAAAATAGGACCTGTTCTCCATTGGCACCTGTTTGTTTCATTCAGCCTGTCTTTTTCAGTTTAGCAGTTTCTCAGGCTTCTGCAAGTCTTTGGGATCTGTTGCGTATGCCCCCAAGATTCCAGGGGATTTCTGAGCCAGTGTGCTGTGGCCAGCCATGTTGCTTTCTTCCCCTGATGTGGGTATGTGCGTTTGGGTGGAGGGATGGTATCTGTCACCCTCAGTGCTGCACGTTTGTTAAAACCATGAACGCAGCCCAAAGCCAAGACAGAAATGCACACTTCTGGGCAAAGGGTTCTGACCCTTGAATTGAGAAGCGAGTTCAGAAGTGGATCCCAGGCCGGGGGTTGCCTGCGTCCGCTGGTGTGATTAGGATGTAGTGTCCAGGGCCGTGTCCTCTCTTTCTCCTCTTACTTACGAGCCCCTTGGCATCGTGGGCCACGATGCCCTTTCTTAAGAGCACTGGCCCCTCCTGCTCCATTGCCAAATGTTCTTCTCTTTCCTTTGCCGAGAAGACAGAAGCTGGTTCACAGCTGCACATTTTCTTATTCAAGAAGAGCCAGCAGGCTACAGCCTTGGGGGGTTCTAACAATGAGATCCCTCCTTCCTTACTTAATGGGAAAAATAAACTTACTTTAATCCATGACTGTATTTGTATTTCTGTGCAAGTGTGGCCTCACCCGTGTCCACACGTCTGTATTTTATGTAAATACTAATCTGTGCATCTACCATCCGTGAGTTTTTGCTTTGAATTGTTTTTCCACAGCAGCAGCATGTTTCTATGTCTTTAAGATTTTTGTGCTAATTTAAAGACGATATGAAGTGTATACTACAGAACATTTTGGAAAAAAACAGCCCTCCAGGGCTCGTTGCTCCCACACGGCTCTCTTAGTGATGCTGCCTTCCGGCTGTATGCACACCGAGCATCGCTGCAGTTGAGGGATGTGTCTCATTTCTGTGAGGGTTCGATTTGTCATGATTCAGCCAGTCTCTAATCCGCCCTCCTTTGGATTTGCAAAGCGCCTGACCGAGTTTGAAAGGCTGTCACTCCCAGCCATGGCTCCAAGCAGAGCTAAGTGACTCTGGTGGGGCTCTTGTATCCCCTATGGTTGATAAGAGCTTCGATGTCTTCGGAACTGTGTCTAGTCCCATGAGGTGGCGAGAGTCGTCCACACCGGCTAAGTCATTTTATAACGCCAGTAGTGATTAATTTAAACTCAGAGGGTTTTAATAGGGGCAGAGAGGCTCTCATTGTACAGCCCCTTCCTGCTTTATCTAGAAAAGCATTGGAGATACGTGGGGGATGCCGTCTGAGCACGCCCTTATCCCTTAGTTAATGTGGAACATGCCTGTGGCTTTCATGGCATTTTGCAGTCACAAGTTCAAATGTAAGGATTTTGTGCTTCAGTGTGGGTCAGCTGCAAACTGCATCTTACATTTACATTACATTTGACCGTTTGTCAGAATTCGAAAGCTGTTTGTTGCCAAACATTTAGGTAGGTGGTTCTTTACAATCGAGACAGGAAGTAGGGTAGTTCTATGGTTCCGTCGGAAGCCACGTTACTGTGTCTTTTGGTTCTTGGAGGTGTGGAGGCTATTTCTTTTCTAATCCGCAGAGCTTAAGCAATAAGGTCCCATGGACAGATGTTGACTCTTGTTTTCAGCAGAAATGAAGAGTTGTCTGAACAGAGCTAATTTGGTTTTTTAAATCCTGGGGTTTTATTTTAAGAAAAGAAATAAGGGTCTAATAACACTAAGAACAAAAACAACTTGCCACTAGCTATTTTCACTGGCTTTTCCTTTCCACTTCACTGATCGATTCTGCTTAGTAGACTTGTAATTGGTTGTACAGTTCTGGAATTTGGAAGAAATAAGGTTTTATTAAGTAATAAATCATTTCCAGGGTTCTTTAATTATGAGACTTTACGTGTGGGTAGGAGTCTGGGGTCTTGTTATTTCTATGCGAATCCTTTCCAGGTTTGCCTCTTAGTGTTAATTTGCTTGGTGTCTGGTCTCCATAAATCAGAAAACGAGATGATGGTACTCTTTTTTTTTTTTTTTTTTTGAGGTGGAGTCTCACTCCGTCGCCCAGACTGGAGTGCAGTGGCTGCTCCCGGCCACCGCAGCCTCGACCTGCTGGGCTCTGGCGATCCTTCCGCCTCAGCCTTCCGAGTAGCTGGAACTACAGGTGCGCACTACCAAGCCCGGCTAATTTTTTGATTTATTGTAGAGATGAGGTCTTGCCAAGTTGCCCAGGCGGGTCTCGAACCCGCGGGCTCGGGCAATCCACTCACCTCAGCCTCCCAAAGGTGCGGGATTACAGGCTGAGCCATGGAGCCCAGCTTGGTGATGGTACTCTTAACTGACGTGGAAAGTCAGAGAGAAGGGGATGTCACCCATAGAAAAAGATGGGTTGTGACTGAAGGGTTATTGTTTAAGCATCAGACCCATCCCTAACAATCTCAGGGACAGATTACTTGAAAGAAGCTGAGATAGCTGTGTTCATGAGGCATAAATGCAAAACACTCTTTCCCTCATTTCTGGACATGGGATTGTATTGTTCAAAGAGAACTTTCCACGGAATTCCTTTCTCCACTTCCCTACATTAGAGGGTTCAGGGACTTGACCTCTGAGTGTTTTAGCTGTTTCAAGGCTCAGGGCTCCCCAGAGCACCTTCTCTGAACCTTGAGATTGGGGACGGTGGCTCCATTCTGGGTGCCCGTGGCTCCCTGGGCAGACTTCCACGTGAGCTTCCAATCATGTCACTTTGAAACTGCCACCTTCACGATAAGCCCTTATAGGACTTCCACACGACCTGACCCACAATGTCTAATAACTGTTTACTGGATTGAACTAAAGGTCAAAATATGAAACACCAAGTAAGCTGTTAACAGTGCATGTGATCCATAGAATTACATTGCACACGTTGAAACACGGAGGGAACCAAGAGGATCGAGGAAGACTTTGGGCGTGTTCTTCTAGATGCATCATTTTTAGTTTGTTTCCTTAAGGGACTGAGAGTCCTGCGTCTGCATCTAGCTTAATTTGCACTTTCCATGGGCTTTTGTCTCCAAGAAGGGAACATCTGAAGAGGATTTCGGGTCACTGTCTCTGTGGTACCTGTGCTTGGGCACCGCCAAGAGGGGTGGTAACACCCGGCCCGCTGTACCTTGCACTGTATATTACTTACTCTTAGCAAGGAGGTGTGGGTGGTCACCTTCACCTCCGTAAGAGCACTTGGGCGTGAGCATACTTGTTTCCAGTGGTGACTGCGAAGGCTTGGAGAAAGACAGAGTTGGTCCTCAGTGCTGAGGGAAATAAGATGCTTCTCATGATTCCTGGTAGCTCTCGGGGATCCAGGAGGAAGAGGACCAAAAAGGGAGCGGGCCCATGGAGCTGTGCCTTTGCGCCGTCCGTGGGTCTGAGCAACCATGGGGATGTCCTTGGGAGCAGTCTGGGAGCTCCATTCTGAAGCGGGAAGCCTTGTCCAGCCAACAGGACCTGGCAGAAGGAGCAAAAGGGCAAGTCCAGCCAGCCTTCCCCCCAGCGGAGGAAGAAAAGGCCCAGAAATGGTGCTGGGCTGCTCACATCTGTGCGTTGTGGACAGCTCTCCCCGCCTACCTCGGCGAAGGTAGAAGGCAATGTCTGCATCTCGGAACGGTCCTGGGTTTCAATGAGGTCGTGTGTGGGCTTCACCCAGCGCTGGGCTGTCATGCTGCACTTGGTCGCTCTGTTAGTTCCTTCCCAACCCGACTAGGGTTCGAGCGCGAAGCAGCCCGCAGAGGAAGAGGCTGCATCTCTGGGGTTCTTAAAGCTCTAATGAGAGAAGAGCAAGTAGTAACCTGACAACTGACCAGTAAAGACTCACCGGCCAGGGGGACTTGGGACATGGCCCCTAGGCGCCCTCATTCACAGGCACAAAGCAGAATTTGAAACACATCAGTAATTTTTAAAACAAGTCAAGAGATAAATGTTTGTTCTGCTCGTGGCCTGTGGTTCGTCTGTCCCTGTTTTTTTTTTTTTTCTTTATTTTTTGAGTTGGTGTCTCACTCTTGTCACCCAGGCTGGAGTGCAGGGGCACACTCAAGGCCACTGCAGCTTCGACCTGCGGGGCTCAGGCGATCCTTCCGCCTCAGCCTTCCAAATAGCTGGAACTACAGGCACACGCCACCACATCCGGCTAGTTTTAGTGATTTTATTGTAGAGATGAGGTCTCATCAAGTTGCCCGGGCTGGTCTCGAGCCAGTGGGCTCAAGCAATCCTCTTGCCTCAGCCTCCCAAAGTACTGGGATTACAAGCTGAACCACTGTGCCTGTTCCGTCCCTGCTTTAGAAGAGAGAAGCCATTTCATATAGAAGGCAATGTGTTTTCAAGAGGATTTGGAGGAAGGAGGCTGATGCTTATGGGGCTTGAGTGCCAGAATTTTCCCTTTCATCGTGTCACTGGACCCGCCGGCAGTCCTGTGGAAGACATTATTATCTATACATTATTTATGCACATTATATAAATCCAGGCCAAGAGAGGACGCAGCTAGTAGCCTGAGGTCCTCAGCGACTGGCAGGTGAGCCAGGCACAGACCGGGTGTGTCAGGCGGTGGTGCCAGGGCTCCGGGTCCTCCCACACCTGCAAAAACGCAGAAGAGCCTGCCAGTGGGAGGTTTTGGGGCAACTATAGCCTCTCTGCACCGCGAGTGCTTGGTGGCCCCGGGAGCCGGGAGCGTCTGGCA
The DNA here is from genome assembly GCF_000164805.1 of Carlito syrichta. Lineage (NCBI taxonomy): Eukaryota > Metazoa > Chordata > Mammalia > Primates > Tarsiidae > Carlito > Carlito syrichta. Next base: position 105,864 of record NW_007079835.1, on the reverse strand, counting down.
CATGGCAGACTGGTCGGTCAATATTTCCCGAGTGAGTGACAGTCACAAGTTAAGGTAGAACGCGAATTGTCTCAGAAAGTGGTGGGTTGTCAGCAATGTGAAATTTGTCATCTTGACAACATTATCGAGTGCCTGGAAATATGTGACTTTTATTAAAACAGGCACTGCTCAAGCGGCTATCCAGCGCTTTAAAGATCTGTGTTTGGAATTGGACAATATGTGAAAAACCGACACAAAACAAAATTCAAAACATGTCAGTGATTTTTAAAATGACTCAGGAGACAACTGCTGTATCTGGAGAAAAGCAAACTGATTGCATGCGTAAACATATACTTTAAAAATGAGACGATGCTACCGATTCGGATTCGTGTGTACGCTACCTCTTTTCAGTCAAAGGTTAAATGCTCCAAAGTTGCCAGGATGGAAAGTCCAAATGGCACTATTGATCCTCTAATAATTAAAGGAGAGCGCAAACAACTTTCAATCAGATGGAAAATTAAAGTAAATATAATAATTTAAAAAGTAAATGTACTACGCTAGTTCTTGGTCAGATAAACGGAACTCTTGGCCATGTGTTTGTAAGGACGTTGAGGATAAAAATGTCAAAATGTAAAAGGAAGAGCTGAACACTGGTATTGCCTTCGTAGCCACTGAATCATGGATTTGTCAGAACTGGGATCTGCTGGGAAGTCTCCTGGGTTGAAGAAATCAAGTTTTAGGTAAACTTGGATTTTTCACTGAAAGTAAAAGGGTAATTGTGACTGCTGTGGACCCAACCCTCCCCACACAACAGAGTTAGAGGAGTGATTACAGTCCCTCTTTCCCAGTCGACAGGGGCTTCAGCAGGAAAGCCGGACTCAACTGAGAGAAAAAGATGACTTTTTCCTTTAATTCACATGGTCCAGTCACATTTAGAACTAGCAAAAACCAATCCGATCATCGTGAAGAGGAAAGCCATGTTCTTCCCAGAGAAAGCGCCCTTCCTAATAAGTGCCTTGGTGCTAGTTCACATTTTAAGACACACAATTTCAGGATCTTGGGAATGTACATGCGTTTTGCAGTTCCATACAGCTCTTGTGGATGTTGGCCATCTCCTCTTCTTGAGGGGAATCGAGACCTCTCGAGCCTTACAAAGCCATTGCTGACACGGGATGTAGTCCGGTCCGCCTTTCAGGGCCCGGCGGCATCGGTTAGCAAAGGAACCTGCCATTTGTGATTTCTGTACCTTGGGCTGAAAGCAGCTGCCTTCCTCACTCTGGCTGTGTCTGCACTGTGGTTCTGTAAACTCTGTGATTTTGTGGCCTTTGGGAACTGCAAATGATTGTTAAGTGGCTGTCCCGACTAAGCAAGCTCATTGGTTAGGTAGGTGGACGCGAAATATAATTTGCATTTGTTAAGCCTTTAGTCTTTCAAGCAAAATTTGCTTTTAGTAACATTAAAAAAGAAGATATTAATCGTTTTCATAAATTTCCTGGTTATATTATTAGTTTTTAATTCCTTTTTGAGATGTGTCTGTGTCCTTATATGCATTATAGCTTCCTGTATTACATCAGACATACGAGGTCATTTAAACAGAATTGATGATGCATGGTGGTCATTTATTATGGAGAGCTAATTGGGCCTGTTTTTTTAATTTCTCTCTCTCTCAACCTGGCTTTCTCTTTATGCATGCACAGAGATCTGAGGTGCATAAACACTGGGGTTTGTAACAGTGATGCTCACTGGGAATGTTTAAGGTGCAAGACCTGCAACACGTTATTTCCTCCCACCCTGGAATCCTCAGGGTGATGGGGCTCAGCTATGATAAGTCCCTGCCCTGGAGGAGCTGACCTTCTGAACCTGCCCCGCCAGACCTGTGAGCCACTAGCTCTCCTCTGGTAACTGAGCCCTGAAGTGTACCAAGTCTGAGTGGAGATGTGCTGGGCGTGTCAGCTGCTGGATCGCGAAGACAGACGAAGAATGCAAGGGTCTTAATCATTTTCGGTATCGATTCCGTATGGAAGCGATAGGATTTTGGACGTTTGGGGTTAAATAGAACAAACTATCCAAGTTTATTTCACCTGTTTCTTCTTAGGTTTGCCATACGGCTACTCGAAAGTGTTGAATTCTGTAAGTGGCTGTCACATGATTTTGGAGACCACACATTACTAGACCTCTCTAGACAGCAGCTTTGCTTCCTTCCACGGCTGTCATTCAGGGCATGTGTCCATCAGCCCAGAGACAGTTCAGCATCTTCCCCAGAAATACACGTGTTTATAACCACAACAAACAGCAGCAGTTGAAGTATAACAGATAGGAAATCAGAGGGTGTGGCTTCTTACTTGTCTTTCTGTTGGCCCTTTAGGAACCATGACTGGGGACCACGGGTTTTCTTTCGCAGCAGGACAGAAAATGGTAGAAACATGGGAACCGGGGTTCCCAGGTTCTCAGACAGGACAGAAATCACAGGAAAGGAGCGAGTGGTAGAAGGAGAGCCCTCCTCATGGAGCAGCCACGGCGGGCAGTGGGCCAAGATGTCGAGGAGGCATGTCTGGCCTGCCCCCCACCGGGTGTGATGCAGGCGAGGAGAGGACTTTGATCAAGCCCTCACAGGGTGCGTGTGGGGAGATGAAGACGACAGCGGCAATGATGCCGACCCCATGAACTCCACGCGCCGTATACTGAGGGCGTCAAGACCTTTGGCAGGCACGTCTGTGCTGTCTTGTTCGGTCACAGGTCCTGGGAGACCGCGCGATTTCGGGCTGGCTGCCTGGAAGTGGGGTGCAGGAGTCAGGCCCGGCATGCCGGTCTTCTCTCCAAGGCCCCCTCTGAAGAGCTGCCCGGGTCCACACCCGCGGCAGCCGTGTGCCTTGGCATCGGACGCCCTGCGGAGGCACAGAGACCCCAGCCAGCTGCCTTTTCTCTTGTTGTAAGAGAATAAGTGTTTGTAAGTTTGCCACGAACCCTTAAAAGGCAGCTTTGTGTCCTTTTTACCATTTAGAACCGGGAGATTAACTTGGGGTGAATTTCAGGGGAACTCCCGACTGCCCAACGATTTCCGTCAACACGACTAGAGGCCTGGATGTGGAAGCCTTGAGTCAGCTCTTCTGTGCACTCACGCTTGGGATCTCTGCGCCTTATCAAACCCTCTACAGTGATTAAGGACAGGCCACACTGTCCGCATTTTATAAAATGAGCAGCCAAGGTTCTGAGAGATCTGTTGACCTTCCCAAGGCTGCACAACCAGCAGCCAGGGGTCTGGGATGGGAACTCAGGCTCTCACGGACAAGGCAGGGCAGGGACCTGGACAGGACAAAGGCAGGGACCAGGCGGGGCCAGCCTCAGGCCTCTCCTGCACTCAACAGCTACAAGTTTGAGCTCTGAGTCATTCAGGATCTGGCCGGAAAAACAGCGTTTCAAAGAGAGTTGAATCTAGAAAATTGTTACAGGTGGTGGAAGAACCAAGGGCCAGCTGGGATGGGCAACGCTGTCCAGAGGTTATCAACAACCAACAGCTGTTCCCACACACAGGGCAGAGACTGGAGTAGGCTTTGGGGCCATGGGAACCTCGGAGGGGCAGCGGGAACCTGGGCCGGGGGCGCGGGGGGCAGCAGCCTCTGCTAGGGACGCTCACCCTCCCTCGCAGAGAGGAGGAGGGAGAACCACCGCCCTGTGTTGCCCATCCTCTTGCCCAGCCCCCAGTCCTCTGCCAGAGTCTTGTGGGCATGACCCAGTGGGGGTACCCAGCTGACTTGGGATCGGAGGAGGGCAGCCACAAGCACACGAGGAAGAGACAGACTGACCTGCCTGGAGAGCTGCTTTAGCCCCTGAAATGGGATGATAGGTCCTACTTGACAGAGTTGAGGATTCGAAGAGATGTCGTCTGTCGAGTGCCTGTCCGTGACCGCAGCTTAGCAAGGCTCGGCTGCCTGCCCTGGCCGTGGGCATAGCTGCCGTCCAATGGACAGTCGTTGCCACGTGGTGCGTGACTCGAAGAGCTTGGGTAGGTGGCAGGGGAGAACGCGTTAGATTCTGGTCACCTCTCTGAGTGCTGTGAGCGATTGTGGATTTTTCTAGATTGTAGGTTTTATTCTTCGCACTTCATTCTCTTCATTCTTCTTGAGATTGTCTCCTTAGTGAATTCATAAAGAACTCCATGACGTCTTCTAAATCAAGGAACTGCTGGTTGTGTCTGGGCTGTCAGAGCCGGGACTGCCCCAGGGACTGGCACAGGCCACGCAGAGGGCCGGTGTTCCCATACTTGGAGTCCTGTCTTATTTTTAAGAGCCCTGGGTCTCAAGGGCCAGTCTTATTAAATTAAGAACTGTTGACGATGATGCTTGCAAAAGCCCAGCTAAATTACTTAACAAACAAGTTTATAATGGGAATCCTTGTGGTCCAGCTACAAACCCAGCTCTTCCCAGAGAAGAGAATGTGACCTCTGTGTTGCCATTATAATTTCCAAGTGAATTTTATATTTTCTTTGGGCTGAGGAAGGAGGGGAGAGGCATCGGGTTAGATTTAAAGACACACTTTTTGCTAATCTCATTTGTAGATCCAGTCCTTGAACGCCGTGAGCCGTAGATCCAACTCAGCAACCTTGCCAAGAATTTCTGCGCTTGCAGAGTTGAAGTTTGCGATCACTGTGGGGTGCCGGAGAGGCCTAGGTTGTCAGTGGTGACATAGATGATATAAAGATGCCATCCGTGTGTTGTCCATTTATGTTTTACCTTAAAATGAGAGCTCCAGGACGCACGCTTGTGAACAGGGCAGGGTGCGGATGGGCTTGATTTGCTCTCCAGAGCAACCGATGGGTAGTCTCTAGCGAAGATCCACTGGAGCCACCCCCCCTGTGGGTGCCTGCACCCTTCCTGGGACCTCACGCCCTTGCTTCAGCCCCAAGAATTCACATGCAGCTCCAGAAGCCCCTTCTAACCGTTCTGTCCGCTCGCGCAGGGCTTCGTACCGCTCCTGCCCTCACGCTCAGCACACCTGTCGTCTCATCCAGCGGGTCACCGCCCCCGTCTGCGTCTCTTCCCGCTTGTGGGCTGCACCGCTGCGGCTGGAGGCTGCGAGAGGCGTGGCCTGAGAAGGGGGAGTCTGAATGACAGTGTCCAGGGGTGCGTGCGAGCCCAGCCCATGCCTACAGGATGCCACCCCCTGGGAGCCAGCAAGGGCAAGACCCTGCATAGCCGAGCGGGAGTTGCATTGTGCTGCCCTCAAGATCTGGGGTGATCAGAAGGGCATTGCAGCCCAGGCTGGGCAGGGGCTCATCTCTAGCCAGGCAGGCCAGGGTTAGGGTAAGAGCCCACGCCCACGAAGGGCAGAGGATAGAGGGAACTGTAGCAGCCTCGAGAACGAACGAGAAGCAGATGCACCGGCCGGGCCTCTGTGCCCACGAGACACGTGTTTGTCCACTGGGCTTAAGGCAGCAAGATTCTAAGCCAGACCCCAGGAGCAGGTTGACGAGGGCTCCCCCCTGGGTAGGGTGGGCTCCCAGCCTGGACAGTGGGGCCCACAATTTGGGAGTGTCGAGACGGACCGGGCTTGGCAGCCTACCTGCCTGCCAGGTTGGAAACACTCCTGGGACTGAGACTACTTTGGTTGCGCCTGAATTTCTAGGGCCTGGCACTTAGGAAGGACTTGACATTATTAATGAGGTCCCTTGTAAGTAGGGTGACCATATATTTCTATTTGCCCAGGACAGTGCCTGTTGTGGTGGTGTATGGATATGTACAGGGTTCCAAAAAATGTATACGCCGTTTAAGGGATGCTATCAATGTATGACTTTTTGGAGTTGAATTGAGTTGCAGTAGCAACATGTAGCATGATGTTCGCTTGGCCATGCTTTGGCCATTTTCTTTGACTGTCCTGCCTGTCGCACGGTGATGCTGGCATTCATTGGATGAACACCATTTTTTGAGTGACCTCATACTCACAGTGTGTATGCGCTTTCTGACTCCCATATGTATATGATTATATATTATATATATATTTAAATGTATTCATTTATTTTTAGATTCAGGAGGTCCAAGTGCTTGTTTGTTGCATGAACATATTGTGTATGGTGGGGACAGGGCTTCAGATGACCCAGTCCGCAGGTGTGCCTACAGGTAGTTTCTGAGCTCTCACACCCCCGCCTTTATTGGTGTCCCCAGTGTCTGTTGTTTCCTTCTTTATGTCCATTCAGCTCCCACACGTGAGAGAGAAGATGAGTGTTTGGTTTCCTGTCTCTGAGTCCATTCACCTAGGGTGATGCTCTCCAGCTCTGTCCGTGTCACTGCAAGGGACATGATCCCATTCTTTTTCATGGCTGCATTGTACTCCGTGGTGTGTTGGTGCCAAGTTTTCTTTATCCAGTCCAAGCTTAGGTTGGCTTCAGACTTTTGCTGTTGTGAATGGAGCTGCACTGAGCATATGAATACAGGTATCCTTTTAATATAAGAATTTCTTTCCCCTGGGGTGGGTCCCGGGGAGTGGGACTGCAGGGTCATCTGGCATATTTGTTAATACCCACTTTCACTCTCATGAGTGTCCCAGTTTTGATGGCATTCTGTCTTGTAGGATTCAGTCCACCCATCCGACCATCCCTGTGGCCTGCAGGTACTGGGGACCTCACATGTTCCCTCCTCCTGTCAGAGCCTTCTCTTGGGGTACCCTTCATTGCCCGTGCTCCCCCTCCACAGGTCTCCCCTCTAGGAAGCTGGGAGGCTAGCAAGCCAGTGTGGAGCTATGTAATGGACTGCAGGGTCTGCTTCCTACTCAGAGATCAAAGTACTATTTAGAACGGGCCATGGCAGCCTGACTCTTGGAACAAGGAGAGTGTCCTGCTTAGGAAGGGGATTTGGCCGTTAGTTTGCAAGTAGAATTAGTCCCTGTCTTTGCTTCTGGATAGGTTTAATGAAGTAAAATACAGTGTGACGATGTGTGGCATTTAAACTTGCATTGTAATACCATTATATCAAATCCACACGTGCCTCGAAGACGCCCGACTTTCATTCTCACACCATCATCCTGAAACACATGCGTACAAAGCTCAGATTGTTCCGGCTTTCAGAGCGAGTTTGCAGCACGTCCTGTGTGGGATCGCCTGAGCCTCTTGGCTTTATGGCCTGTACAAAATGGGGCAGCGTGCTCTGTGTTGCATTGTTGAAGACACGTGCCGGTTGGGGAAGTTGAATTTGGGACGGATTCCTTACCTGCTGCCTGGAACTGACAGCACGCTGGTTCCTGGTTGCTCTGGGTCATTGGGACTGAGTGCGATGAACCCTCGAAATGGGGACACAAGATTCTTCGAAGCAGTTGAGTTGCTTCGGCCGTCGGTAGCACATGCCATTGGAATGCATTAATGATGAGATGTAGCTGGTTTTTAAAACTGCTTTTCATTCTAGTTTAACGAGCTAATTAATTTGGAAGGGACTTGTGGTTTGAAAAAGGTAGATAGTCATTCAGGAAGATGGCACGGCCGGACCTTCTGCGGTCCAAATTGGCAGTGCTGGGCTTTGCGATCACTCTGGATTAATCACTCGAGCCTTCTGGGTTCCTGCCATGCAGGCATTGACATTTTTATTGATTTCTTAACCCAAGCATGGCTTTTAATATATTAAAAAAAACTGTGGCTTACCGTGGGCCCGATATAAAGCGGGTGTGCATTGTTGCTAAAAGTCAAGTGGATACAAAGACCACGAAGGCGTGTCTGTGGTACTTCTGCAGATGTATGTGTTAGGAAATCTTTAATTTTCATATGACACCTCTCGGGAGAAGAGCGGTGGGCTTGGGATTTACTGTCATTTCAAAATCTCTCATTAATTAAAGTGGAATTACAACAATGTGTACTATGACATTCTGAGGCAGTTGTAACTATTTGAAAACCGTTTTTAAAGGATGCAGATTTCTATCTGGTGTTTGAAATGGTGATCCTACAGTGGTCGTCTCTGAGTTCATGCATTCATTCGTTCGTTCATGGGGGTCAGCTGACTGTGCGACACATCAATGTCCTGTATCCTCGGTGTCTTCTGACTGTTGGGACAGAAACAAGGTCAACACCTGCACTTGTATGTTGCTGGTTCTTAAAGTGGATCTCTTTCCTGCCTCCTATCTTGTCCCCTCTGATCAGCCCTCCCTGTCTTGTCATTTTCCATCAGGATCCAGTTCAAAAGTCACCCTTCGGGGAAAGCTAATGGGGACCTCACCCTCTCTTGCTGTCCCAAGGACTTTGCTCTTTCAGAGACATGCTTCCTTCCTCCTGCACTGTTGATGTTCTCTTCTTTGCTGGGCAAATCCCTTCAGCGTGGAAGTCTGCTCTGGTGTCTCCAGTCTGAACCAGGACGCTCCCTAACTACCAACTTGCTTCCCTGGTTTCTTCTTCGCAGAGCTGTCTACACTCACTGTCTTCATTCCACATTTCCCTTCCCGTCTCCAGCTCACTCCAGGCCTTCGGACCCATCTGCCCTCCTGAAGCTGCTCTTGCCAGGTACCCCAAAGGACTCCATGCCGCCACATCTTGAACTTGCCTCACTATCTTTATGTAACAGAAAGCATGAGAGAGGAATAAAGGAATAAAACGACCCGAGACATCTAGAAAAGAAAATGTGAAGTAGCGGATGTGAACCCTGCTGTATCATGACAGCATTAAATGTGAATGGCTTAAATAATCAAATCAAAGGTAGAGATTATCCATCTATATTTTAAAAAAAAGATCTAACTATATGCTGTCTACATTTTGGATTCAAAGATGTAAATGGGTTGTGAGTAAAAGGATGGAGCATGATATATCACGCAAACAGCAACCGGAAGAATGTACATAACAGTACTCCTAAAAAATGGTTAAGATGGTAAATTTTATGTGATGTGTATTTTACCACAATTAAAAATTTTAAAAAACTGTAATTATGCTCCACATAAAACATTAAAATCTAATATTTGAAATTTTGTATTTTAAACTGCTTTGCTTTTAGCATTTTACCTGTAGACTTCAAAAGAGAGGCCGTATTACCTAAGTTGGATTCTGTTTTGTTTGGTCAGCAAGTATAATTGTGTTCTTTTTGTAATATATTGGACAGCTCTATCTAATGTGGCATAAGGCTTGAGGGAGGATTCCATAAGCAAATAAATAAATGTTTAAAACATGAATTCTGCTTCTTAGAAGGCTATCCTCTGGTTGGGAAGGTTCACAGATCTTGTGAACAGGTACCGTCTCTGTAGTCCTGGCTTTAAGCACAAAAGGTTTTAAGAGGAAAGGGGTCAGTCCACACTTGAGTAATCGCAGGAGATTTCACTGAAGGCCTCAGGTTTTAGCAAGACCTGGCAGGGAAGTCAGCGCTGGTCCAGAGAGGTGATGAATCAGATATTCAGGGAAATGGTGCCCTCCCCTGTGGCGTGAAGGTGCACACACCCACCTCCAGTTGTCCTGAGGATTAGGAAGAAGCAAAACATTGAGGCCAGGTCTTAGCACGGGGAGAGCACTCAGTCTCGGGCAAGAGTAGCGCTGACATATCAGTAGTCACAGTGAGGGGAGCGGGTCGCACTTGAGTGTTGTTGGCCTGCCGTTCAAGGTGTGGGGAGATGTAGCCCTCCCCGTGGGAGAGCTGGACACCATGGACTGCCCTGGACTCAGGGCCTTCCTGCCTGGAGGTTCTCTTCCCTGCCAGCCTGCCAGGCTCCAGCTGTGTCTAGAGACAAGAGCCCACCTCTCTATGCGTGAAGATCATGATAACACGCATGGTGTGGGATTATTGACCACACAGGAACTCTAATAAATGTGAGCTTTCTGTGATTCCAGATTCCTAGGCCAGAAGATTCAGACAGTGGGACCACAGGCGGGAATGGGCCAGCGGCATAAGAAAGCTTGTCAGGGAGACAAGATGAGTCTTGTTTTAGAGGAATTTGAGGAAAGAACAAAAAAAGGGTATGGCCAAGGCCCAATGTCTGTGTCAGAACACAGAGGATGCTGCTATTGGAATATAAGTTTTGTCAACAGACGTCTCTCCATCGCAGCCCTGTGGTAGCCAACGGACATTTTGTTACAAGTCATTTGCACATTAATCCATAATGCTACAGAACTATAATTAGCTTATTTGCATTAAATATTATAGATTGAAAATTTGATAGTAGAAGCTGAAAAATCATCAATTTAACCGTGGACCTATCTGTCTTTGCGCTGTCCTTTTCCGTACTATTTTGCATCCCAGAGCCCTCTTGTGTTGAGATCTTTGAAATAATTTTTTGAGATGTTTGATATAAAGTTTATGTCATCTGTCACCTTTAAATGGAAGAAACAGTGAAACAATTTCTGCTTCTTTAAAAGAATATACGCCTTACCCAAACAGTCGTTTTGGTGAACCTAATGAATGAACTTGTTTTTCTCGGTTAATTCCAAGGCGATGATGGATTCAAGATTACCAGTTCCCAGAAAGTAGTTACTGTTCTGACTGCCAGCATTGCTGGAATATAGGATAAGGCCCATTCCCTTAGAAAGTTCACCTTCTGCTTCAGTAGATAAGACTAACCCACATAAAACAATCAGAGAGCGGAGTATGACTGGAATTAAGTAAGTAAATTACAGGACCCTAACTACTCAGCCAGTTCGGAGAAGCGTCAGTGTCGAAGGTCGGACCAGAGTGGGCTCATGAACGGCTCGGAACCTAAAAGAGCGTTTTGTAGAAGTCTGAGTTTCCCTTTCATGTGATCCATGCGATTCATTATTTCATTTATTTTCTTATTTTTCTGATCGAATTGTTCCTCCCCAACCCAATGCTGCTTTCATATGCAAATAAATCGCTGGATTGCAAAAAGCCCCAGCTGGCCTGGCAGTGGCTCAAGCCTGTAATCCCAGCACTTGAGAGGCTGAGGTGGGAGGATCGCCTTGAGATCAGGAGTTTAAGACCAGCCTGGGCAACATAGTGAGACCCCATCTCTACAAAAAAATATAAAAATAACGCAGATGTGGTGCTGCATTTCTGTAGTCCCAGCTACTGAGGTGGAAGGATCACTTGAGCCCAGGAGGTCAAGACTGTAGTGAGCTATGATTGTACCACTGCACTCCAGCCTGGGTGACAGAATAAGACCCTGTCTCTTAAAAACAATAACAACAAAACACCCTAGCAAGAAGGAAGAAGTTTTTCCCCCTACGAGACAAGATAGAAAAGTATTAATAAGGTTATTGCATAACAAATCGTCAGTGGGACAATTCTCCTTGAAACTTTAATTTTAAAATATTATGAAATTATTAATTTCAGATTGAAAGAGCTGCTGTTCTTTGCTGTGGATATGACCCCGGGGGATGGCTTTACTGCCTGCTGATGGATCTCTCGGGAGGTTCTCCTTCTAACTCATGGAACTACCCCTGGATTGCCACATTTTCCTCCTCAACCACAAACAATGCCAGATTTAGGGATTAAAAAAATGAGGAAAACAAATTCTTCTTCCAAAGCTATCCTGAAATCATAAAGGACCAGCATAGTTTAGGGGGAAAAAAATTATTGATTAGGAAGTTACTGTTAGAATTGATCCTGTTTGGACCTAAACAGTCCCTTTATGTGATTCAACTTGTGTGCCCTGTAAAATTCAGTGCAATTGACTAGACAGTTATTAACAGTTAAAGTCCTATCACCATGTCTCAAAACAGCTCTGTGGTGCAGGAAGTCAGCAGGCTGTAAAATGTGCTGACTGTGATGGTGCTATGTGTAAACCCAGTTGAGAAACACTGACAGTTTTCACAACAAACTGTACTGCTTAAGTGCCATTATTACAGATCACAAATCAAAATTCGTTAGCATCATTATTTTCCCTGGAATGTAAAGTATCACTAGAGTAGTTTATAGGAGCTCAGTGCTTACCGTCAAGTTTTTTATTACTGAAGAAAACCGATGAATTATTTTACAGTTTACATTGGACAGAGAAGTAGATTATTGTTTTGTAAGTTTACTTAAATGCGTATCTTAGTTGTAGTGAAGATGTTTTGCCAAAAGAATGTTGTTGCAGAAGTGTTCTTGTATGTCATTGGGATCCTGTGATTTCAGTTAAAGACTCCATGGTTTTAAAGTCTAGAGTAATTCATGATATTGAATTTTTTGGAAGCTTTAACCTGACCTGGAAGGCTTCGTTTTACAGAAATTGGAAATGTATTTTCTTTCCACGCAGCTTTTTTGGACTCGGTGGGTTTGTCTACATTGCAGATCACATAGGGGTGTGAAGTGGAAGGAATCGTCGGAATAATTCCGATCACGAAGTGCTTGGAGTGGGGACATTTGCTTACGTTTTAGACAAAAATATTATGGGGATCGTGAGGATCTTTGTTCTAATTGATACTCCGATGGGAATACTTAGGCCTGAGTTAAACTGCAATTTTAATTACATTGACAACATTTAAAATTACCAGGAGACTTTGAGAAATGGTTTACGTGCTTGTCCCCTAGCACTGTGGGGCTGCAACCTTTGGAAGCTTCCTCCGAGAGGGCATGTGGCTGTCTGTCCTCTGCAGTTTCTCAGTGTGTCTTGGGCATCACGTCCATTTGGTTGTGCTTGAGAGCTTTAGGGTTGCATCAGCTAAACAGGACTCAGAGGGTGTGACGCTCATTCTGCTTCTTCTGGGATGGGATTAATTTTCAACAAATCCCAAGCTGTCCTCCCTCCTCAGCCTCCCAAAGTGCCGGGAGTACAGGTGTGAGCCACCGCACCTGGCTTGTAGTTACACATTTGCAGTGGGATTTCGTTTGTTTTTCTTTCATAAAGAAATAATCTCAGCCTGAAATGTATTTATTTAACAGGGTCTAATGTAGGGTGTACAAAATTCCAGACAGCACTTAAAAAACTTGTAAAATATGAACTTACTTTATCATTATCACAATTTTATGAAGTGGGCACTATAAATAACTTAAGAGGGGGAGAGAGATTATTTTGACGCCTGTTTTACGTGTAGAGAAACTGAGGAACAGAAGATATACAGTGGCAGTTCACATTTTGTGGCCCATAGTGTTTCTGTGGATGATTCTTAAACTGGAATGTTTGTAAATTATTGATTATTTTATTCCATCCTGGTATAAAGAAAGTCACTTCACAGTTTTCAGTCACAGCTCTTTCTGGGATCCATTCTGCTGTTTTTATTAATAAAATCCTATTACTTGTATCTATAAATGATGTGACTTTCTTTTCATTCCCTGTCCTCCACCCCCCCGTTTGTGACTTCTCTTTTGAATACCCTTTAAATCTCCTCCCGACCCTGCGACACATTTATCCTCTAGCATGTAAGGTTGGCACTCTTGCTTAGAAAGCGGTCAGCTTCTTCTTTGCCTTCTAACTTTTATGTTAATAAGGCCATGATTCCAAATGTCTTAGAGGAAGTTGGGTTTGCAGATCACTTTCAGAATCCTATTATAGTCCTGTGGAGGCTCTGAACCCGCCTGAGACCCCTCAAAGACAAATTTAGGTTAAAAACACCAGTCTTTGTAAATACAGGGAAATTCAGGAACTGTGGTGTTTTAAAAGAGAATAACTTTCCCTATAAAACTATGCAGTATATTTAGTACAATTGCAAGTTGGTAGTCGAGCAAACAAGCTGGTTGGGTATAAACAAGTCACCTGTAATCCATCTGAATCATCATTCTTTTTAATTTTACTTTTTATATTTTTTCAGCTGATACATAAAATTGTATGTTTTTATAAGAGTGATGTGATATTTTGATGTGTGCATATGATGTAAAACGATCAAGTAATTGGGACTTCCACCCCCGAACACTTATAACTTCTTTGTGTTGAGAACGTTCCCAATCTTCTCTTCTAGAGATTTTACAATACAAGGGTGGCCTGAAAGAGACCCGGAATTCTCTTTTGGAGAGCAGGCCCCTCGTAGTATACTCACAGGATGTTCCTCTAGATCAAACAGTCAGCCAGAGTTTTTATCTGGAAGTTTGGAGATGGTTGTGTCATGATTCGTGGAAGAAATGTCCTGAGTTGTGGCAAAGACCCAGGTGATGGGTTCTTCCACCGTGACAATGCACCTGCCCACACTGTGCTGAGTGTTCAGCAGTTTTTGACCCAACATGGCCTCTCTGTGCCCCGCTCTTCCTAGTCACACCTCAAGCACCTTTTTTTCTGTTTCCCTGGATGAAAAAAGTCCTCAAAGGGAAATGTTTGGCCAACGTGGAAGAGATGGAACAAAAAATAGCAGAAGCACTGTGCTGTCGGAACTTACTCCTTCTAGCTGCCATTCTGTGCCCATTAACCAAGCTCTCTTCATGTCCCCTCCAGCCTCTGACCACCACCATTCTCCTCTCTACCTCTATCCAGTTAACTTTGCCGACTCTCCCATGTGAGTATGTGCAGATACAATAGTGCGCTCCAGTTCCATCCATGTTGCGGCAAATCACAGAACTGTACGCTGTTACGATGAAATAACAAGTTCCCCGTGTGTCTTTACCACATTTTCTTGATCCATTCATCCCTTGAAAGACCCCTAGCTGATTCCATATTTAGGCTGTTGTGAATAGTGCTATGATAAGCATGGGACTGCAGGTGTTTTTTCAATATATCCTTCTTTCTTCTAGATATATGCCCAGCAGGGGGGTTGCTGGATCGTATGGTAGTTCTATTTTTAGTTTTCTTGAGGAGCTTCCATACCGTTTTCCATAATAGCTAGACTAATTTACATTCCCACCCTCTTGTGTCTTTCTCCACATCCTCACCAGCATCTGTTATTTTTGGTCTTTTTGATAACAGCCATTGTGACTGGGGTGAGATGATATCTTATTCTAGTTTTGACTTGCATCTCCCTGATGATTAGCGATGTCGAGCGTTTTTTCATATACCTGTTGGCCATTTGTATGTCTTCCTCTGAGAAATATCTATTCAGACCATGTGCACATTTTTTTTTTTTTTTTTGAGTCGGAGTCTCACTCTGTCGCCCAGACTGGAGTGCAGTGGCCGCTCCCGGCCACCGCAGCCTCGACCTGCTGGGCTCCGGCGATCCTTCCACCTCAGCCTCAGCCTTCCAAGTAGCTGGAACTACAGGCGCGCGCTACCACGCCCGGCTAGTTTTTGATTTATTGTAGAGATGAGTTGCCCAGGCGGGTCTCGAACCCGCGGGCTCAGGCAATCCACTCACCTCAGCCTCCCATGGGATTACAGGCTGAGCCACTGAGCCCGGCTCATATGCACGTTTTGAAATCAGATTTTTGTTTTTGTTTTTCTTTGCATTTTGCTGTTAAGTTTGAGTTTCATATATATTCTGGGTACTAACCCCTTGTCAGAGGTATGGTTTGCAAGTCTTTCCTCCCATTCTGTAGGTTGTCCTTCAGTCTGTTGATTGCACCTTTGCTTTGCAGAAGCTCTTTAGCTTGATGGGATCCCATATGTCTGTTTTTCT
Organism: Carlito syrichta; assembly: GCF_000164805.1. Taxonomy (NCBI): domain Eukaryota; kingdom Metazoa; phylum Chordata; class Mammalia; order Primates; family Tarsiidae; genus Carlito; species Carlito syrichta. The sequence goes on along the minus strand of NW_007079835.1, from coordinate 90,524 downwards.
TTTGTTGCCTGTGCTTTTGAGGTCTCACTCCCCCAAAAATCTTTGCCCAGACCCATGTCCTGAAGCATTCCCCCAATGTTTTCTTCTAGTAGTTTCCATTTCTGGTCTTCCTTTTGGTCTTTATTCCGTTTTGATTTGGTTTTTGTATACGGTGAGAGGTAGCGGTCTAGTGTCAACCTTTGCATATGCAGATCTAGTTTTCCCAACACCACTTACTGAAGATTGCCCTTTCTTGAATGTATGTTCTTAGTATCTTGGTCAAAAATGAGTTGGCTGTAAACGTGTGGATTTATTTCTGGGTCTCAGTTCTGTTCTTTTGGCCTGTGTGTCTGTTTTTTGCCAGTATCATGCTGTTTGGCTACTATAACTTTGTGTAATATATTTTGAAGTCAGATTGTGCAATGCCTCCAGCTTTGGTTTTTTTTTTTTGCTTTGACTCTTGGGGGTCTTTTGTGGTTCCATGCAAATTTGAGAATTTTTTTCTTCTTCTAGAAAGAATGTAATTGATAGGGACTGCATCGCATCTGTAGTGGGGGCATTTTAACAATATTCTTCTACTCCATTAACATGGGATGTTCCATTTTTGTGTGTGTCTTCTTCAGTTTCATCAGTACTTAATAGTTTTCGTTGTAGAGATCTTTCACTTCTTTGGTTAAGTGTATTCCTAGGTATTTTTGTAGTAGCTATTATAAATGGGATTGCTTTCTTGATTTCTTTTTCGGATTGTTCACTGATGGTGTCTAGAAATGATCCTGATTTTTGTATGTTGATGTGTCCTGCAGCCTTACTAAATTTGTTTCTCATTTCCATCAGTGTTTTGGAGGAGTCTTTGGATTTTTCTAAATAGAAGATCATGTCATCTGCAAACAAGGACAGTTTGACTTCTGCCTTTTCAGCTTGGATGCACTTTATTATTTTCTCTTTTCTAATTGCTCTGGCTAGGACGTCCAGTACTGTGCGGGATAAAGGGCTGAAAGTGAGCATCCTTGTTTTGTTCCAGATCTTAGAGGAAAGGCTTTCCACTTTTCACTGTCACCTGAGCTATAATTCTTATTTGTGTTTTCCTGTATGTGACTTTCTTTTTTCCTGGCTGCCTTAAAGCTTTTCTTTTTATATTTAGTTTCCAACAATTTGACTATGATATACCTAGGGGTGTGTGTGGTGTGTGTGTGTGTGTGTGTGTGTGTGTGTGTGTGTGTGTGTTAGACAATAGCTCTTGGATTCTCTGTTTTGTGTTTGTTTGTTTTTTCACTCTTTTTTTTTTTTTTTACCTTATGCTTTCTTTTGGATAATTTATTAATGTATTGACCTGTCTTCAAATTTACTGATTCTTTCTTTGGCTATGTTTTGCCTGGCTAATAGCCCGTTAAAGGAACTCATCGTCTCTGTTGTGGGGTTTTTACAATAGCGTTTCCTTTGGGCCGTTTTCGTAATGGCCATCTTTCTAGGGGACTGCACCATCTGATCATGCATGGTCCACTTTTTCTGCTAGACCCTCTAACATATTAATAACAACTATTCTAAAATCCTCATCTAATAGTTCCAGTATCTGGGTCATCTCTGCCTCTGGCTCAGTTGATGACTGTATTTCTTAACAGTGGGGTATTTTTCTAGGCTGGGTTCGGTGACTCAGCCTGTCATCCCAGCACTTTGGGAGGCTGAGGCGAGTGGATTGCCTGAGCCCGCGGGTTCGAGACCAGCCTGGGCAACATGGCGAGACCTCGTCTCTATAATAAATTTTTAAAAAATTAGCCAGGTGTGGTAGTGCGTGCCTGTAGTTCCAACTCCTTGGAAGGCTGAGGCAGAAGGATCATGGGAGCCCAGCAAATCGACGCTGGGGTGACCGTGAGTATACCCCTGCACTCCAGCCTGGGTGACAGAGTGAGACTCCAACTCAAAAAAAATAAATAACTGGAGTATATTCCTTACCTTTGTTTGTATGTGTTCTGTAATTTTTATTGAATGCTAGGCATTGTGTTTAACAGAGACTGAAGTCAAGGATAATTATGCTCAGAATTGGGTAGGCCTCTTCTTCCACGCCATGAGTACTGGGGAGATTGAGTCAGCCAGCGAGCCAGGTTTGGGCTTTGAGTTGTTCCTGTTACTGCTGTCATTGCATCACTGGTTTCAGACTCCTCCACCTGTGGAGGAGTCACCTTATGCTTAGGGCGAAGGACAGGGTACCAGAGGAGTGCCTCAGAGTTCCTGCTGTGCCCTCAGCTCTCAGCTGTGAGGGCCTTTGTCAGAGAGGGCTCTCTTCCCATGCTCCTGCCCCTTCTTGGTTGACGACTTGCTGCTGGTGCTAGGCTTCTGGTGGGGTCCCGGGAAGCTCCTGGTTCTGCCGGTCCAGTTTCAGGCTTAGGCAGCCTTCTGCCCCTGGGTCTCAGGGCGGGCCTTCTCAGTTCTTCCGTCCTGGCCCTGTGGCAGTCAGACCCAGTCTGTGTCTGTTGGGTTTGGGCAAGGGACAGTTTTCCGCCACTCCCCTGCTTGTAGCAGGCTGTTGGGGCAGGCATCTGAGTCCAAGAGGTCCCGCTACCCCTTGGGGCAATAGATCCCTGCCTGGTTCTGGAGGGAGATGGGTTTTGCTTCTACCCTTCTCCTGGTGTCCCTAGGAGAAAGACAGCTTGTTGCCTTTCCCCCATGGCTTTTGCTTCATCCAAGGGAGGACTGGGAAGTAGGGAGGTTGGTGCCCCCCCATGGCAGCCATGACCTCCAGCTTGCCCGTGCCTGGGAGCGGGGCTCTCTCTCCCACGCTGCCCTGGTTTTTCTCAGGAGCACCCATGGAGAAGACAAAAGGAGTGCAAGCTCCCCCGCTAAACCCCCCGTCTGCTGCTCCCAGTTGCTTGATGCTGGTATTGGAGGCCACACGGGCCTTTGGGAATTCCTTAAGGTTTTAGTGGATTTCCACATACCTGCTCCGACGTGGCCACCTCTCCTTCCTGTGCTCCACTGAGCCCCAAACGGTTTCTGTGTCCCGTTTCTCATCGGAAGGGAGGCTTGCCGCTCTCTGGAGTCCAGTCCCCTTGGCTTCCTTGTGACCACTGCTCTCTGGTGGGTACAAGAGCAGTTAGGATTGTATAGACTGGGTTTCTCCTGTTAGGATGGGAGTGGCCTTCTCAATGGGCTTTCTGCATTCTGAGCCACGGTCTGAGTCGTCCCTGCTCCAGCTTCATAACTTTTTAAGTCACCCGTGTTCCTGAGCCATTAGTGGATCTGAGCCCTCAGAGATGCCTTGCCAAACTGGGGCGGGGGTGAGCTTTTTAGGACAGGAGAGGGCATCATGGAAGAGGAGAACCCACGGAGCAGGGGGCATTGCAGGCCGAGTGGCTTCTGTTACCTGCCACAGAGGACCCTTCCACATGAGGAGGAGCAGGTTTGACCTCACCTGGCTTCTCTTGCAGGGCTCATTCTGTTTCCATTCTTTCTATTTCACAAAATGACCTTCAGAGTGACCGTTTTGCTCCAAATAATCCTTTTTTTCCTTTCTGCTCACCTTGGAGAGCCCATCAAAGCTTTAGAGATGTGTGGGAAGCCTTGCAGATAGCCCCGAGGTGCCTGGCGTGACTTACCCTTTCTATTTCAGAGCTATTGTTAGTGAGTGGAAGAAAGGTCGGGCCTGGCTGTGCTCTTTAATAGACCTCAAGATTTTTCTTGAGGCTTTCTGTTTTGCAAAAGACAGAAGCATCTTTAACCCAGTGTTTCTCAGGTCTTCTTAATTCTAGCCCCGCTTCGATCAACATCAAGATCCCACACTCAGCCGGGCTCGGTGGCTCAGCCTGTAATCCTGCGCCTTGGGAGGCTGAGGTGAGTGGATTGCCTGAGCCCGCGGGTTCGAGACA
>NW_007079835.1:83841-86123 GCF_000164805.1 Carlito syrichta | reverse complement strand
GTACCTGCTTCCCACTTGGATAAGTCTCTACGTCACAGCCCCTCCCCCACAGCAGAATCACTGCCTGGACTTGCCACGATTTGGGCCAGGTCGTTGCACCTGGATGTTGAGGCATCCTTCTCTCGTGATGTTTGCTGAGGAAGAACCACACGGAAGATGCGAGCGGATGCGTTTTGAAATGCGGGAGACACTAGTGGGACACAGGAGGTGACGTCCTTCCATCAGGGCCCTGCCTCTGTGCGCCCTTGGACAGGACCTCAACTCTGCAGGTGGATCTTTTCGCTAGCTCAGTTGGTCAGTGCCGAGCCCTGTGTTGCCAACAGGAGAAATAAGACCCACCGTTCGCCACCCCCCTTCGGGGTAAGAATTCATGAAGCTGCCCGTGCCCATTTATGAAGTGGCTCCAGCTAAAATATCCCGGATGGCCATTTTAGTGACCTTGTAGTTTAAGCGACAACCTTCCGGTCAGTCAGGTAGGCGGTGTTAGAAACTCGTTTGCTTTCCCATAGGACTCGATATGGCTGTTTCCATTTTCACTGCTCACTGTGAGTTCTTTTTTTACCCCCCACAGGGGAATTCTACTAGCCTTTATCTATTTTTATTATTATATTTTTTATTTTAATTTTTTTTTGAGTTGGAGTCTCACTCTGTTGCCTGGCTGGAGTGCAGTGGCACGCTCACGGCCACCGCAGCCTCGACCTCACTGTGAGTTCTGTGCCTGAACCCGCGGTGGTGTGGGAAAATCCCCCTGACCCCCGCCTCGTTCAAGGCTTCACCTGAAATCATTCCTGGCACGAAGCTGTTGCTCTTAGAGAAGCGTTGGTTCGGGGAGGAAGGGCTCCTGGCACCTCTTTCCACTGCTCTCGTCTGTGATTCTTTATCGAGAGACAAATCCCAGGCTGGTGCGGTGGGGGTTCTCTCGGAGGTGGCTTTCTTCCAGTCTGGCCGAGACGTGAATGTCCTTTCTCCCGATGTCAGCAAGCGGGCCTCAAACCCGCACGTTGTTCTCAGCCACAGATGCTTTAGGTGACGAGCCCTCACTCACAGTGGGGCAGCAGTTCCGAGACACCACTTACACTGCTTTAAAAATACGCACGGCACCTCTGTCTCGGCAGATCCCCGTTTCCTACTGGTTGGGGACGGTCAGCGCGTGTGAGTCACATGCACGTGGTGTTCTGGTTAAAAAGCGGGCCGGGCTCGGTGGCTCAGCCTGTCATCCCAGCGCTTTGGAAAGCCGAGGCAAGTGGATTGCCTGAGCCCATGGGTTCGAGACCTGCCTGGGCAACTTGGCGAGACCTCGTCTCTACAATAAATCAAAAAATTAGCCAGGCACGGTGGGACACGCCTGTGGTTCTGGCTCCTTGGAAGGCTGAGGCGGAAGGATCGACGGAGCCCAGCAGGTCGACTCCGGTGGCCGTGAGCGTGCCACTGCACTCCAGCCTGGCTATGGAGTGAGACTCCCACTAAAAAAAAAAAAAAAAAAAAAAGCGGCGTGTGCCGCACCTGGAGTGTGAGGACTTTAACTCGTTAAATTGAAATAAGCATGTGCTACCAGGCAACGCAGAAAGCAGCTTCCAGCTGTGCCCCTGGCCAGCGGCCGGGCTTTGCAGGTGTGTGACCACAGCAGACTGAGGAGAGCCCGGCTGAGGGAGCAGGAGTGGGGTGAAGATTCCGGGAGGTGGGCAGTTTGGGGCCCCAGCTCCTGCCACCCCCCTCCTTCCCTTCCACACACGCGCCCTCTCTCTTTCCTCATGGCTGCAGGGAGCTGGTTGCCAACTTTGCACACCCATGGGTGCCCCCGGCCCAGTGTGGGCCCGCCCTCAGGCTCACACCTGTCCTCTCCTCGCTGATCACTGAGCCACCACCCTGCCCCATCAGTGCCCCCCAGGGGCTGAATCTGCCCGTGAGGAAGGAGCAGCAGACCTTTGCGTTCAGGCCAGGACGTGCTGTGGGGAGGACAGATGGTTCTAGGCAGCAGCAGATGGTGGGAGGACGAGCAGGAAGTCTCTGGGAGGGGGTGTCCCTGCTGCCCTGACATCAGCCAGTGCCGGGTGGCGTCACGGTCATGTGTCCACAGCCGATGGCCAGACCCCACCAATCAGAGCCTCAAAAGCAAGGCAGTGTTTTTAAAAGCCACGGTGTAGCCGGGCTCGGTGGCTCAGCCTGTCATCCCGCGCCTTTGGGAGGCTGAGGCGAGTGGATTGTCTGAGCCCGCGGGTTTGAGACCCGCCCGGGCAACTTGGCGAGACCTCATCTCTACAATAAATCAAAAAGTCAGCCGG
>NW_007079835.1:78318-83821 GCF_000164805.1 Carlito syrichta | reverse complement strand
TGTAATTCTGGCTACTCGGAAGGCTGAGGCGGAGGGATCGCCGGAGCCCAGCAGGTCGAGGCTGCGGTGGCTGGGAGCGGCCACTGCACTCCAGTCTGGGCGACAGAGTGAGACTCCAACTCAAAAAAATAAAAGCCACGGTGTGGTGTTGAAGCTGTAGCTGGTCCCCTAGATGTGGGGTGGGTGTGTGTGTGTGTGTGTGTGTGTGTGTGTGTGATTAATCACTTTGCTGTTGGGTATTTTCCCGCTTCATAAAACCTGTGAATTTGAAATGTATCATTTGTAACACATTAGAAAGAGTGAATAATATTAATCATTGTGTACAAGTGACAGAATAATATTGGTCATGGTGTTGAGAAACTACCATATATCTTTTAAGAGCAAGAGATCCATTTATTCTTGTGACTTTTTTTTACGATTGACCTCTTGGAGATACAATTTATAAAGATTATAAAATTTCCTCACTCCATGAGTATGTTATCCTTATTAAAAGTGAATGTGTCTTTTTAAAACTAAAGACAGCCTTCGTCCCGAAAAATAGGAAATGTATACATTTGTGTCCTGACCTCATGAGTGGCTGAGGACAGACTTAACTTCATGCTGTCTCTCTTGAATGGTTAGTTACAGCCTCTGCGTTAGGGGTTGGAATGGCCATAACACAGTGTTTCAGAGACAGTTGCTGCAGTTTTTATGTCTTCTGCGCTTTATTGTGCTGACGATATAATTGTGAAGAAGCACTCTGCCTTGTGGCTTTTATGTTTTATCTTGGCACTCAGATCGCAAAAACATCTATGGTTCATTTTGAAACTTGGAGAGAAATGAGACCCATATGACTTAAAGTTTAATTACCTTCTGCAAATTGCTTTTGGAGGTATAGGCAGTCAAAAACTAAAAGTGGTTTTAAATTTCAGATGAAGAGAAGTGCATAATAGCCTTTTACAATATAGAGAGGATTTTATTCAAAGTAGATTCTCTCCAGAGGAGGAACATTCGAATTGCCTTTGTACAATATTTTACAATGCTTTTGGCTTTATATCATGACAGTTAGATAATCCCAGGCTCTAGCTCTCTTTCTTATTTATGAATACAACGACATAACGAAAACCTGTCCGAGATTTCATATCGCCTCTTGAAAGGCGATATCATGTTTTAGATTAAAATTATCAGGTCATAATTGAGGTCATCTGAGCACTTTTTTTCCAACTAATAAGGGTGTCCGTACAGAGAAGGACTTAAAAACACATGTATCTGCACGTCCTAGCCCCTTCAGGTGGGAGAATGCGGCACAGACAGGGAGACGGAGGAGCGCGCTAAGGGTGGGCAGAGCTCGGCAGGAATGGTGCTGCCCGGCGCTTTGACCTTGATCGTATCAACAATCAGATGGAAGACCTGAGGCGACCCTGCTCTAATTGGCCTGGCGCACGGTCGTAGGTTTTGATAAACCCAGTCCCACAACTTTAACAGCACTTTCAGCTGTCATCTAGGCCTTCACCTCCACCTTGACACAACTGCAGCCGTAAAACCACATCTGCCCGAAGTGTTTGGGGCCTCGAATAATCTGCTAGGAGACTCTGAAGAGCCAGGGAGTCCTGCTGGAATTCCAGTATCTACCCGCGTCCCACATGCTTTAATGGTCGTACCTTGGTGTTTCTCAGCACTTGGCACATGTGGTTTCCAGACATCGCCCAGACATCTCAGTGAGCCCACGTGGTCGGGAAATGGTCTTCAGACTTTAGTGTCCAGGCTGTCAATGCGTGCTGCCTAGAATGTGCATTTCTGGGCACCAGCCCCAGAGAGTCCACGGCCTAGGAATCTGCACTTTGGCCAGGTAACCCAGCTGACGTTTTTTTTTCATTAGAGACTTTTGCTCTGCCACCCAGGCTGGAGTGCCGTGGCACAGACATAGCTCACTGCAGCCTCTAGCTCCCGGACTCAAGAGATCTTGTCTTGGTCTTCTGCATAGCTGGGACTATAGGTGTGTACCACTGTACCTGGCTAATTTTTAAAAATTTTTCTAGAGACAGTGTCTTGCTATGTTGCCCAGGCTGGTCTCAAGCTCCTGGCCTCAAGCGATTCTCCCGCCTGAGCTTCCCAAAGTACTGGTTTTACAGGCGTGAGCCACAGTACGCGGCTGACAACCCTTTGAGAAGCGCTGGTGTAGGAGGTGTGTCCCCAAGTAGCACCCACTTCTTGGGTTGCACAGGCCTCGCGCTCGCGCGGAAGGGCCCTGTGCTGGGCTCGATGTTCTTCCGCCGCCCTCTTGAAATCCTCCATAGTTTTGGAGGAAGGAGCCCTCGTTTTTACCTTTCCCTGGGCCCTGAAAATTAAGCAGCCAGTTCTGTATCCGAGGTTGCATTGTACGTGACTGAAATTGTGTTTCTCGACAAACGTGCAGGGCAATTACTACTCAGTGACGATGCCGTGCCGGTTGGCATTGAGCTGTCAGCTCTGCGCTTTGGTGCGCAACGAGCTCCATTGGTCACGGGGCCCGGGACGGGAACTGCTCACATCACCGCGCGATTTTCTGCAAGGAAATCGAATTTGTATTCCTTGTCTCGCACGTGGAAACCCGTGTTTCTGCTCTTCTCACACGCTCTCCTTTGTTCCCACAGGATGGCTCCAAGCAGAAGAGGGAGCGGAAGAAGACGGTGTCTTTCAGCAGCATGCCGACAGAAAAGAAGATCAGCGGCGCCAGCGACTGCATCAACGCCATGGTCGAGGGCTCGGAGCTCAAGAAGGTCCGCTCCAACTCCAGAATCTACCACAGGTACTTCCTGCTGGACGCCGACATGCAGAGCCTGCGGTGGGAGCCTTCGAAGAAGGATTCGGAGAAGGCCAAGATCGACATCAAATCCATCAAGGAAGTGAGGACGGGAAAAAACACAGACATATTCCGCAGCAACGGCGTTTCCGACCAGATATCGGAGGACTGTGCGTTCTCCGTCATCTATGGAGAGAACTATGAGTCTCTGGACTTGGTGGCCAACTCGGCAGATGTGGCGAACATCTGGGTCACGGGACTGCGGTACTTAATTTCCTACGGAAAGCATACGCTTGACATGTTGGAAAGTAGCCAGGACAACATGAGGACTTCTTGGGTTTCACAAATGTTTAGTGAAACTGATGTAGATAGCCTCGGACATATAACCCTGTGCAGTGCCGTGCAGTGTATCAGAAACCTCAACCCCGGCTTAAAAACAAGCAAGATCGAGCTTAAGTTCAAAGAGTTGCACAAGTCCAAGGACAAAGCTGGCACGGAGGTCACCAAGGAAGAGTTTATGGAGGTTTTCCACGAGCTTTGTACGAGACCCGAGATTTATTTCCTTTTGGTTCAGTTTTCAAGCAATAAAGAATTCCTCGACGCCAAGGACCTTATGATGTTCCTGGAGGCCGAGCAGGGCGTGGCGCACGTCAACGAGGAAGTGAGCCTGGAGATCATCCACAAGTTCGAGCCGTCCACGGAGGGGCAGGGGAAGGGCTGGCTCTCCATCGACGGGTTCACGAACTACCTTATGTCCCCCGACTGCTACATCTTCGACCCGGAGCACAAGAAGGTGTGCCAGGACATGAAGCAGCCTCTGTCTCATTACTTCATCAACTCCTCGCACAACACGTACCTGACTGAGGACCAGTTCCGGGGCCCCTCCGACATCACGGGCTACATCCGCGCCCTGAAGATGGGCTGCCGGAGCGTGGAGTTAGACGTGTGGGACGGGCCCGACAACGAGCCCGTCATCTACACGGGCCACACCCTGACCTCTCAGATCGTCTTCCGCAGCGTCATCGACATCATTAACAAGTACGCCTTCTTTGCGTCCGAGTACCCGCTTATCTTGTGCCTGGAAAACCACTGCTCCATCAAGCAGCAGAAGGTGATGGTGCAGCACATGAGGAAGATCTTGGGAGACAAGCTCTACACGACGTCCCCCAGCGTGGAGGAGTCTTACCTGCCGTCCCCAGACGTGCTGAAGGGGCGGATCCTGGTCAAAGCCAAGAAGCTGTCCTCGAATTGCTCCGGCGTGGAGGGCGACGTCACGGACGAGGACGAGGGCGCGGAGATGTCACAGAGGATGGGCAAAGAGAACGCAGAGCTGCCCAACCACGTGCCCGTGAAGCGCTTCCAGCTGTGCCAGGAGCTGTCCGAGCTGGTCAGCATCTGCAAGTCCGTCCAGTTCAAGGAGTTCCAGGTGTCCTTCCAGGCCCAGAAGTACTGGGAGGTCTGCTCCTTCAACGAAGTGCTCGCCAGCAAGTACGCCAACGAGAACCCCGGGGACTTCGTGAACTACAACAAGCGTTTCCTGGCCAGGGTCTTCCCCAGCCCCATGCGGATCGACTCCAGCAACATGAACCCTCAGGACTTCTGGAAGTGCGGCTGCCAGATCGTGGCCATGAACTTCCAGACGCCGGGCCTGATGATGGACCTGAACATCGGCTGGTTCCGGCAGAACGGCAACTGCGGCTACGTGCTCCGGCCGGCCATCATGCGCGAGGAGGTGTCCTTCTTCAGCGCCAACACCAGAGACTCCGTCCCGGGGGTCTCGCCGCAGCTGCTGCACGTCAAGATCATCAGCGGGCAGAACTTCCCCAAGCCCAAGGGGTCGGGGGCCAAGGGCGATGTGGTGGACCCCTACGTCTACGTGGAGATCCACGGGATCCCGGCCGACTGCGCGGAGCAGCGGACCAAGACGGTGCACCAGAACGGAGAAGCACCCATCTTCGACGAGAGCTTTGAGTTCCAGATCAACCTCCCCGAGCTGGCCATGGTGCGCTTCGTGGTGCTGGACGACGACTACATCGGGGACGAGTTCATCGGGCAGTACACCATCCCCTTCGAGTGCCTGCAGACCGGCTACCGCCACGTGCCCCTGCAGTCCCTGACGGGGGAGGTCCTGCCGCACGCGTCCCTGTTCGTGCACGTGGCCATCACCAACCGCAGGGGTGGCGGGAAGCCCCACAAGCGGGGCCTCTCCGTGAGGAAGGGGAAGCGGTCCCGGGAGTACGCGTCTTTGAGGACGCTGTGGATTAAGACCGTGGACGAGGTGTTCAAGAACGCCCAGCCGCCGATCCGGGACGCCACAGACCTGAGGGAGAACATGCAGGTGCGTGCTGCGCGGCGTGTGTCCTCGGTGGTGAGCCTGCTCCGTGCGCGTCCGTGGTTCACAAACGTTTGCTTCTTTGTGGGTTTGCTTTATAATCGTGTATTCAGGCCAGGCGCGGTGGCTCACACGCGAAATTCCAGCACTTTGGGAGGTCGAGGCAAGAGGATAGCTCGAGGCCAGGAGTTCGAGACCGGCCTGAGCAACATAGCAAGACCTCGTCTCTGCAAGAAATTTAAAAAAATAAATAAATAAGTTAGCCAGGCATGGTAGTATGCCCTCTAGTCCCAGCTAGTCGGGAGGCTGAGGCAGGAGGATCCCTTGAGCTCAAGAGTTCAAGGCTGCAGTGAGCCATGATCGTGCCACTGCACCCGAGTCTGGGTGATAGAGTGAGACCTCAACTTTTT
>NW_007079835.1:67328-78235 GCF_000164805.1 Carlito syrichta | reverse complement strand
CTCAACTTTTTTTTTCTTTTGAGTTGGAGTCTCACTCCGTCCCCTAGACTGGAGTGCAGTGGCCCACTCCCGGCCACCGCAGCCTCGACCTGCCAGGCTCCAGTGATCCTTCCGCGTCAGCCTTCCAAGTAGCCAGAACTACAGGTGCGTGCTACCACGCCCGGCTCATTTGTGACTTATTGTAGAGACAAGGTCTTGCCAGGTTGCCTGAGTGGGTCTCGAACCCGTGGGGCTCAGGCAATCCACTCGCCTCGACCTCCCAAAGTGCTGGGATTACAAGCTGAGCCACTGAGCCCAGCTGAGACCTCAACTTAAAAAAAAAAATAGTGTGTTTTATTTTAAATAATTAAAAAATTCCAGTTGGTCATTAGAATGTTCACTGCTAGTCTTTTCTTTTTTAGTTATTTACATTTTCCAACTGCAGTTGGTATTGAAAACATGGACTATACATTAGAATAAACTAGTCTGGGTGCTGTCTGCACACCCTCACACCATCTCTGCTGGTGACTGCTTAAGTGTTCCCTGTTTTTACCACCAGCAGACGTGGGAAGTGTTGGCATTTCTGGATATTTCTTACCTGGAACACAAGTTGATGGCCTACCCAAAGAAAAGGGCTGTGGGTCACCGAAAAGAGACATGATTCACTGCTTCTTTCGGGAGCTGTGGATGGGAAGACAGAGGCCCCAAAGCGAGCCAGCGTGTTTGCGTGGTAACCCTCCTTTTGCTTTTAGAGGATAGCCAGTTGGATACGCAAAGGACTTGGCGTCTGTATTTATTAGAAGTCTATGATGATCATTGCTTCTGAAATACGTAATGGCTAAAGGCAGTCAGTTAGGAATTATGTTATTTAATCAAGGGTCTCTAGCCACATCTGTGTCCTGGGCCCGGGAGCCATAAGCCCCAGGCAGCATGGGCCTGCCTCTCAGGGACACGGCCTCTCCTGTCACAGGAGAGAAGTGCTGGGTGTGAGAACCGCCCCGTGTGGGTTTATTAGTTTAATGCCTTTTTTAAGATGACAAATGAGAATGCCACCAGCGAGTAAAATCAGCTCAGAAAATTCAGCCTGTTTTTCTTATCTGCCAAGTTTATGTTTCCTCGTGAATAAAAGGATCTTCCCACAACAGGGACATTTATTTTTTCTCTTCAAGCAAAAGCGTAACAGGAACATGAAGGACTTTCCCCATTTCTGAGGGTGAAAGTGGCATGGTAAACCCTCGGCTCCCGTCAGGCCACACTGTCCCCTGCCCGTGGCTGCGGGGTGTGTGTGACGTGGAATTCCTCTGAGGATGTGTCGGGGTGTAGGCTGTGTCCTTCCAGAGGTGTGTCTCTGCTGATGCCACAGAGCAGCCGGTGTGGTGTCGAGTGACGCCTGCCCTGCGCGCCTAGTCTAGGCCACGCAGACACAGAGGTGAGCTCGCCATCCCCCGCGCGTCCCCAGGGACTTGAGCTGTAGGTGGGGAAGCTGGCAGGAAGAGGGAGAGTAAGCAGATGGAACCACTGCAGCAGCGGTGAAGCGCTGTGAAGAGCGTAAAACAGGGAGCTATGGCAGAGAGGTTGGGGGCCACTTAGGTATCACAGCGGTGATTTCCTTCCATAACCAGTCAGTATCAAAGTGGCTATGGGCAGAATGACAGTTTGATGCCCCTGTTCGTAAAAATGAAATGCTTGAAACGAAAGTGTTGGCCGAACGCGGTGGCGCACCCCAGCAAGCACTCTGGGAGCCCGAGATGAGAGGTATCGCTTGAGCCCAGGAGTTCCAGACCAGCCCAGGCAACATAGCGAGACCTCATCTCTACAAAAAAAAGTTTTAAAAATTAGCTGAGTGTGGTGGCACCTGCTGGTAGTCCCAGCTACTCAGGGAGCTGAGGCGGGAGGATTGCCTGAGCCCAGAAGGTTGAGGCTGTGGTGAGCCATGAACGTGCCACTGTCCTCAGCCCTCCAGCGACAGAGTGAGGCTGAAAAAACAAACAAAAAACTTAACTAAAACGTTGCTCCTTCTCAAGAATCTGGGCTTTTTTTTTTTTTGAGTTGGAGTCTCACTCTGTCGCCCAGACTGGAGTGCAGTGGCCGCTCCTGGCCACCGCAGCCTCGACCTGCTGGGCTCCGGCGATCCTTCCGCCTCAGCCTTCCGAGTAGCTGGAACTACAGGTGCATGCTACCACGCCCGGCTGATTTTTTATTTATTGTAGAGATGAAGTCTCGCCAAGTTGCCCAGGCGGGTCTCGAACCTGCGGGCTCAGGCCATTCACTCACCTCAGCCTCCCAAAGTGCAGGATTACAGGCTGAGCCACCGAGTCCGGCGAATCCAGGCTTTTTGAGAGCAGAAGGCCCCCGCCTGTCAGGCTAGCGCCACGCCCCTGTCCCCTGACTGCGTGCCCGGCCCAGACCAGGACCCACACGTGCCCCGAGTAACCTGCTTGGGTCCCGTGGTGTTAGGACTCGCCTATTACTGCGGCTCAGTGATTGATTCCCCTCATCGACAGATTTCAGGTCAGATCCTGACGCTCACTGGCTGCTGTGGGCCCTTAGACAAGTAGCGGGATTATCGCTAAGGCCCAATCTCCCCCCTCTGAAACGGCTTGCTGTGCGGGTTAAACGCGGGATGCGCCCTGAATATGCCAGGGCCAGCTCAGTGCATGGTGATTACCCTAAGGGCGGCTTATGGCGTTTCCCGGTGTCGGAGGGTTTCTCTGAGGGAGGTTTGAGCGGCATGCCCCTGGTGCCAGAAAAGGAGAGCGAGCGAGGAACATGGAGGTCAGGGGTGACCCTCGCAGGGGAAGGCCAAGGGCGGCCACAGTCCCCCGCCGGGCAGACTCCCCCCGGGACGGCAGTGTCCTCGAAGGCCTTCAGATGTGGAGGCAGCGGGGACCCGTGGGGGAGGGTCAGGGCCCCACCCGCCGGGTCTCCTTTCCTGGGGGCCGGCTGGCATGTTGAATGCGCTTTCTTTTTTAAATGCAGATTTTTTATTTTAAAATTGTGGGGTACAGTTAAGGGTTAGGTATACAGATATGCGTCGTGCAGGCACCCTTGTGGATGAGGTGTGCCCCCGCCCCGTCCCCAGACAGATATCGACTACTGTTAACTCCACCTCCCTTCCCCTCCCTCCCCCCCCATAGTTTCCCGCCACTGTCAATCTTTTTCTTACGGTATACGGTAGTTGTTCAAGGTCCACTTACGAGTGACAACATGTGATACTCAGATCTTTGTTTCTGTGAGAGATCGCTCAGGATTATAAACTCTAATTCCATCCAGTAAGTTTTACCTTTTTGAATGTGTACGGTAAAACAAACAAACAAAAAACTTGCCTCCTCACAATTCCATGCCAGCATTAGCACTGCCATGAGCTTTGGTCTGAAAAGAGACTTTGCCCTTCCAAAGAATCTGACGTCTTGGCATCCTCAGTCCTTTGGATAAGTTGGAGTCATAAATGTCCGGAGCGTTTGTTGGCCGAAGGCCCTTTCGCAGGATGCAGTCGTTGCCGGCCGGTTCTGGCGTCGCACGGCTAATGACTGTGGCCCCCGGCGGCTCACATAGGGCCAGGTGTCCGGGCAAGAAGTCCATGCCCCTGGCTCGCTTCAGAGGCTCCTTTCTCTCCCTCAACAGAATGCGGTGGTGTCGTTCAAGGAGCTGTGTGGCCTCTCGTCCGTGGCCAACCTCATGCAGTGCATGCTGGCGGTGGCCCCCCGCTTCCTGGGGCCCGATAACTCGCCCCTGGTGGTCCTGAATCTCAGCGAGCAGTACCCCACCATGGAGCTGCAGGGCATCGTGCCGGAGGTGCTGAAGAAGATCGTGACCACGTACGACACGGTGAGCCATCCCCTGTCCTCGCGTGTGGCCGGGGCGGGCGAGAGTCTGGGAGGCCCCGCAGCACGCGGACCCGGGCGCTGTGACTGGTGTGTGTGCTCCTGTCCATGCTGCGTGTGCAATGTGGGGCACGGGATGCCCCTGGCCCTGCTGAGTGTGGGGGCACTAGCGTGTTCACGCGCGCCTCGGCTGGCGTGGACGTACTTGGCTTCTCTGAAGCTGCATCTGGATGGTCCCCAGGAAGCATGTTGTCCGTGCATATATCAGCAGGACTTGCTATATCTTCTCCGGCAAGCAGTCATCAGTTATGCGTTTTTATTTTATTTTTGTTTTTCAAACTGGCATGGGGGGAAATTTCATTTTAAAAGACTGTTTGCTGCGTTGAGGGCCAAGTGAGGCACGGTGGCGTCCTTCCCTGCCGCAGTCGCTCGGTGACACCCTGTGACACCAACGAGGCATCCTCGGGACACCGCGAATGTCACATTTTCCCACTTAAGGTTTGCCTTGTGTTTTCTTAATCACATCCTGCTCTTATTGGACTTTTTTGATTTGTCATGACTCTAAGAGAGAATCCAGTGGGCGACCCACACGCGTGTCAAGTTCACGGCATGGTTGTGCTGTCAGAGCCGCTGTGTGTGCTGGGGTAACCGGTGACGGCGCACCCCAGCAGGGCGAAGGGTGGTGTTGGGCGCTCCGCTGTGGTGGGCCAGGCTGCTGTCCGCGCTGTCAGAGCCTGTGAGGTGACTGCCTCATCTGCGACAAGCTAGGTCGCCACACACGCGGTCTCTTCTGGCATAGCTTGCTGTGCTCAGGGACAAAACAGAGTTGACATCGTATCCCTAAACAGAAATGTCTCTGACTGTCTTAGAAGTCAGTCTGAAAGCTGCAGATTAGAGGGATATATGCAGTTCCTGGGAGATTAAAAACCCCTCAGGCCAGCATCTGACACACTGTGCCCCGAGGAACCGTGATTTCTTGGGACATCAGTGAATGTCACTTGAGGGAGGAGTTCCATGACAGAATGACTCAGGGTGATGCTGGTTTGAACCAGGTGAGTCAGACGTCTGCACTGCAGGACTTCTCAGGGCCTTTCGTGGCTGGCACGGTGAGTTCCGAGGGGGAGGCTGATGGGGGTTTCCCAGCAGCACAGACTGACTGGCTGACGGAGCTGTTTCCACAAGCCGAAGCTCTCAAGGACAGTTTTGGAAAGGGCTTCTAAAGCCCTTGGGTGAACAAGTCTGGAAGCCTGAGTCAGGAGAAGGCAATGCCCTAGACAGCTTTATTCCTTCCCTTAAAAGTGACATTGGAACCATTTCCCAGAATCCCGCGAGGTGGCCACACATTGCAGCGTATGTCATTCCCATCCTAGAGTTCGTGGTGACGCAGGAGAGACGGGACTGAACGCAGGACACTGTGGGCACCCTGCAGAGAGTGGCAGCTCCTCAGAATGGAGGCATGCCCAGTGTGTGTGTCCCACAGGCCCGGGGTGACACACGGTGTGGGCACCAAGGAGTTCCAAAGACAGATGCATACCCCATCCTCTGGGAGCTCCCTGACACCGGGAGGTGAAAGGGGCCAGGAACAGAATTGTTGGAGGGAGCATGCCCTGGGATTCCTGCTGGGGGGCGGGGAGGAGTGGAAACACGGAGAAAGGTATAAAAAGAAAAGGCATGAAAACCCTTCGCTTGCGGTGCCCCAGACTACCTGGACAGATCTCAACTCATTCGGTTTTTGGGGAGAAGCCAGAAGAGGTAACTGATGTTCATCTGTGCTTTTAAAGCTTAAGCCCCCAATAAAACCACAGCTTGCATCGTTGACCAAAACCCGACCCGAGTTACCCCTTGGATACTTTGCCGGTTTCCGTGGCAGCCACACCATGGCCATCTTCATGGCAGGCTTTCTGCAGGGACTTCCCCAGCGGGGGGTGGTCCCCATGTAAGTGATAGCATCAGGCTGTGGCAGCCTGAGCCCGAGTGATGACTGACCTGCCAGGAGTGTGATCATGGCCGGGTCCCAGGGTCTGTATGGAAGACCCTGAGAGACGCTGATGAGTAGCGTGGCTTCCCGTGGTGGTATTTGGCACTGGTCACTCAGGGCTCCTTTGTCCTCTGCCCCTTCCTCTTCTGGACTGGTGGACGACAGCCCTTAGCACGTGCCTCACCTTTGCATCTAAACTTGTAGCTATGTTGTTGTAGAAGGGATAAGACAGACTGGATTCACTTGCTTAAACTTTTTAAATTATAGAATAACTTTTTTGCCGGGCAAGGTGGCTCATGCCTGTGATCCCAGCATCTCAGGAGGCTGAGCGGGGAAGATTGCTGCAGCCCAGGAGTTCAAAACCAGCCCTGACAACAGTGTGAGACTTCATCTCTCCAAAAAAAAAAAAAAAGGATTAGCCAGGCATGGTGGCATGTGCCTGTAGTCCCAGCTACTTGAGAGGCTGAGGCAGGAGGATCGCTTGAGCCCAGGAGTTGGAGGCTATAGTGAGCTATGATTGCGCCATTGCACTTTAGCCTGGGTGACAGTGTGAGACAGTATCTCAAGAAAAAAAATTACCTCCGATAATGTATCATTGAAATAACTGTGCTGCATCACACCCCTAGATTTATCGATCTGTTCCATTTTTAATTCCAGTTGATAAACTAAGTTAATAAAATATTCAAAATTAAATTCAAGTTATGGCTGTAGCCACATGATGACTCTCGGAATACTTTACAGTCCTTTTTTAGTGACTTAATGGTTTCTTACCTGCGACAATTAGTTTGTTAAAGCCTGCCAGAAGACTGGATTAAATATTGATGGGTGTAATGTACTGAAGGTCTGGGACTGGCTGGAACGTGAAACACAGCTCTTTATTTTTGTAATGTTATGTTGAACCTGACCCAACATTAACCTTAGAAACAAGATCTTATTTCATCTTGTGGACTTCCCATTTATAATGTGAGGACTTAGATGAGAATGAAGGGTGGGCTGAGACGTTCCCTCCAGACCCACGGTGTCGCCGCCAGTCTTCCCCGCGGAAGCCCGTCCTCCTGCGAGGATGGTACCGTGGCACCTACTGAAAGTGCACAGGTGGGTATTTACACTCGAGGTTGTGATTACTTTTCAGTTTCTAGGCTCTGTGCATAAAATAGGGTGCCAGAAACGGGCCACTTTCTCTGTAAAACGAAGGATGCAGATACCGTCCTGGTGACTCCCATGATCACCACCAGCACACAGACCTTCACAGCTGCCAGGTAGCTCTGGCAAGTAGCGGGGTAGGAGCCCAGGCCCAACCCAGGAAAAAGGCACCAAAGCCATTCGCAAATGGAGGAGGAAGAGCCGTCCACCTGCCTCTTAGACTTGGAAGATGAAGGGGGTTTGAAAACAGGGCCTGGCCTGGGGCGCACAGTGGATGTGGCCGAGTGTGGTCAGCATTGCAGGAGTCAGAACACATGTCTGGGTGGACCGTGCCTGCTGACATGTCTGGAGGCCTGGGGCAGGGAGATGACCCTGTTGCTCCTGATCGTGAGCCAGGCCAGGCCCTAGAGCTGTGTTGCCCTGGAACCCAGGCTGCAGAAGCTGCCCGGGCAAACCCAGGGAGGGAAATGGTGGGGCATGGGTGCCCTCCTGCTCACAGAGGCCTGCTGGGCAGCCCGGGCCTTTAAATAGGGTTTCCTTATCCCCACCAACCCAGTGTCCTTAAGTCTCTGTGTCACTTCAGGGGCTCAGCCTGTAAGAGCTCATCTGATGCCTCAGACAGCTTGCCTTCCCTGGATTTCTGGGCAGAAGTGCCCCTGGAGTCCCTCTGCCACCTGTCTAATTTTTGTCAACAGAGGGAAGCCGGCTTCTGTTATTAAGCTATGTGGCCCAGCTCCTGCCCAGTCCTCCATATTTATCACATTGCACTGGACAGCATGTGTATCATGATATTACCCACACAGACCAGAGTCACAGTGTTGTACAGAGGGGGACCCCAAAAATCCAGAATTTATTTATTTATTTTGAGTTGGAGTCTCACTCCGTGGCCCAGGCTGGAGTGCAGTGGCACGCTCCCGGCCACCGCAGCCTCGACCTGCTGGGCTCCGGCGATCCTTCCACCTCAGCCTTCCGAGTAGCTGGAACTACAGGCGCGCGCTACCACGCCCGGCTAATTTTTTGATTTATTGTAGAGACGAGGTCTCTTCAAGTTGCCCGGGCGGGTCTCGAACCCGCAGGCTCAGGCAATCTACTCACCTCAGCCTCCCAAAGCCTGGGATTACAGGCTGAGCCACCGAGCCCAGCTCAGAATTTATTTTTCTAAAAAATTGTTATTTCTTCCTACGTGTTCAGTCCCATTCAAAGGACAGTCCATTGGATGCACTTCACCTGTCGAGATGCTTTTTCCACTGCTCAGAACAGTTTTTGAACTCGTGAATTTTGATGCCTTTTGGTGCTGCTGCCGTTTTTTTGTTTCACCTCTTCCACATCGGCAAAATGTTTCCTTTGGGGACTTTTATTTCCCCACCAGGGAAACAACAATAAAAGTCGCCAGGGGTGAGACCCGGTGAGTAGGGAGGGTGGGTCTGAGGTCATACTGCTTTTGGTCAAAAACTGCTGAGCAGTCAGCATGGTGTGGGCAGGTGTGCTTGTAAATCACCCATAATGAAATGGTCACATGCATTGAAAGACTCTCCAAAAAGAAAAAAATCACTGGAGCTGAACGCAGCCTCTCACAACAATGCTCGCTGGCACACCGGTGCCCATGGGATCTCAGAACTCTCACCGAGTGGGGCAAGTCTGTACTATAGGGGCCCACCCTCCAAAAGATTCTGGTTTTTTAGGGGCTCTCTCCTTGTACTTTTATATGTAAATCCCTCATTTGCTTCCGTTAAGATGTTACTAGGCGCTTTGAAGTGGAATTTAGTAGAAATTCAACTGGTTTCTTTCAGCACAACAGATTTAAGGAATAAGCTGTTGTGTTTTAATGGTGGATTCAACACCTACCTATGTGCTGTTACCATGTACAAGGCACTGTTCACTCGTTCAGCAAATATGTACTGAGTGCCTACTGTGTTCCAGGGTCCATTCTAGGCCACAGGAGGCGATATACAGACACAGAAGACTTTTTTCCTTGAGGAGCTCACAGTTTAATTGGAGAGGTGCGGTATGTTTGTAGATAACTAGTAAGATCATAGACACAGATGGCAGATAGATATCTTAAAATATACAAACTCTTCGGATGTTCAGAGGAGAGACTGGCCAGTGTCAGGCTCAGGGACGAGGAAGATTTCAAGAAAGCGTTGGCCTTTGAGCTGGACCTTTGAGGGTGAGCCGGATTTGGGTCGCAGGTCCCAGGAGGCCATTGTGAGTTGGAGGTCACAGGGTGGAACGCACTCAGAAGGAGGGCGTGTTCTGGTTAACCCGGGTGTGGACGGGTGTGGGCGGGAGACCTTGCTCCAGCAGTAGAGGGCTGGGCGCAGAATTCGCATCGTGGACTCTGAGGGGCTCGGAGTGAGAGAGGTTGAAGACCTTCAAGGTGCAGGGGAGACGGGAAAGCCTGTAGTGGCCCAGATTGATAGCAGAGCCGGGTTAGTGCCCGCGTGGTGCCTCTAGCCTGTGTGTTTCTGCAGTCCAGTGGGAAGAGTCCACCGTGTGGAATGTGCCGGTGAAGGGTCAGGATTCCCAGTGAAGCCCGAAGAACTTCCGTCATCATCAGCTCCGGTCATCCCTGCGGGCTCTCGACGCTTCGGACAGCTTGCTGTTGACTCTTGCTCCCCATGAAAGTGACAGAAAATGGAAAATGATTCATTTTGCCTATATTAGAAGGCAGATTCCATGAGCCTAAAATAAGGAAGACTGTAACCAATGGTTAGGTTGAATTACACACAAATAAATTTGGTTGTATCTGAATATATCTTTCTTCTTATTTCAGAAAACAAGAATTCAAGCGTTTTACTTAAAATTTCTATAAATGAGCTTGAATACATTGCTATTTACAAACGAATATCAAAACTGAACTGTTCTTTCATGGAATTAAGAGCTGATAGGAGAAGATGATGGCATGTACCTGCGTGTAAGTAGGCTCTTTCTAATACACAGTGTTCGAAAGGACTGGTCTGTGCTGGCCGTCTGTGCCTCTAAGATAAGTGATCTCATTTGCCATCTTCTTAAACTGAAGTGGTTTTGACCATCCTTTCGCTGTTGATGAGAGTGGTAAGTCTCTTCATTACATTCAGATTTGCTGCCTG
Organism: Carlito syrichta; assembly: GCF_000164805.1. Lineage (NCBI taxonomy): Eukaryota > Metazoa > Chordata > Mammalia > Primates > Tarsiidae > Carlito > Carlito syrichta. The sequence continues at coordinate 68,222 of NW_007079835.1, read as the reverse complement.
TTTTACACTTGGATTTTTAAAATCCTTATGAGATGGGTAGTAACATATAGAGACCAAGGAGTCAGCATCCTTCCTCTGGAGAAAAAAAAATCATTGGAACTGTCACTCTTCTGTGAAGTCTGACATAAGTAGCATGTTCTCTTCATAAGATTCATTTTCTGGTCTTGCTGCGGTGTTTCTGTACCATGGAATGTGCGCCGTCCTTGTCATGACACCGAGGAGGCCGTGAAGGGCAGGGAGGGAAAGGTTTAGAAGACGCGGTCCTGCCTGGGCATGGCCGTCCACACCCACACTCACACCCGTCCTTTCTCACCGTGGGGCGCCTTGTCTCTGCTTTCCATCTGAAATTTACGTGCCTCGATGTCCTTGCAACGGCATGAGAGGCTTGATGTTAATTGCCTTCAGGTTTCATTAAGAAGCATCCCGGAGGAGCCCCTTGGCCCAGTGGTGAAGAAGCCTTTCTGGAGTTGCTCGTCCGTCCGGGAGGATGTCCCTCGCTCTCCCTGAAGGCTTTCTGCAGTTGCTGGGTAGTTCCTTCCTTCCGGCACAAAAGTCCGCGACACGAAGTGGTGGCAGCTGACACGCAGCGGCAGGAACATTCTGTCTCCTGCTGCCGGTCCGGGTCCACGTGCCTGCTGCTGCCTCATCCTGCGAAGAGAGGTCACGCCTCATGATTCCCGGCGTCTGCAGTGGGGACCAGCGGGGCGGTCTGCGGCTCCATGTGTCACCCTCCCGCCTCAGACGTCCACATTCAGAGCTTCGTTTAATTGGAGGCGCCAACTTTACCAACTCTTAAAGGTAGATAGGATATGTGTGCTTTGGAATGAGATTCAACTAGAAAAGAATAGAGGGAGGGAAGGAAGATGGGAATTAAGGGAAAGAGGGAGGGGAGAG
>NW_007079835.1:25026-67201 GCF_000164805.1 Carlito syrichta | reverse complement strand
GGAAGAGAAGGAGGAGGGAATTAAGGGGAAAGGGGGGGAGGGAGGGAAGGAGGGAGGAAGAACCCGGGAAAGGCCGAGACAGCCTGCAGAGGGTGACCAGAAAGCCAAAGGCCATGGTTTCATTTGGTGACTGGCGCGGTCTGGCTGCCAAAAGCAGCTTCTCTGGAACCATCCACACCGCCGATGGGCCGATCAACAATGGTTCGGGTTCCCAAGCCAGTGGAAGGAAGGCGAGGCTGAGCAGATAAGAGTGCTGGTGGCGTGACCGGTCGTCAGGGGGAAGTTGCTGGACACCCAGAGTCATCAGGAGCGGGGAGACTGCGGACTTCCGGAAGACTCTGCTTCAAGGCACAGGCGTGGAGGTGGTTATACGACTGTGTTTCCGAATTTTCCAGCTGTATCCGTCTCCATGGAAACCACATCTTTAAAGTGTCCTTACAGCCCCCCACCTGATGCTCGGCAAGGAACAGGTGGGGAAAAGGGAGCCTTTGGGGGCCGTCAGTCCCTTGAAAGCGACATCGTCTCACGGCAGCTTTTGACTGGACAGAAACCTCCAGGGAGTTCAGTGAATCCCCAGCCGGCGTCTTCAGACGAGGGACGATGTGTGTAGGAGGGAGCCGCTGTACCATCCGCCGTCCTAACAGTCCAGTCTAAAAAGTCTGAGTAAGCCAGGAGGCAGCAGTTGGGCCTGCCCGGCCTGAGGGTATCTAGGAGGTGGGAGCCCCCCATGCAGTCCCTGGTGGCCTCAGATCTTCCCACTGCGACGCCGTGTCTTGGGTGGACTCTTTGGGCTGGAGGCCCGTGTGGCACCGTGGCTTGGGGCCGTGTGGTGACAGGATCTCCAAGCATTCATGTCTTTGTTTAGAACCTTTCCATTGCCTTTGTTTGTTTGTTTGTTTGTTTGTTTTGTTTTGAGTGGGAGTCTCACTCTGTCACCCAGACTGGAGTGCAGCGGCTGCTCCCGGCCACCGCAGCCTCGACCTGCTGGGCTCCGGCGATCCTTCCGCCTCAGCCTTCCGAGGAGCTGGAATTACAGGCGCGCCCTACCACACCCGGCTCATTTTGGTTTATAGTAGAGATGAGGTCTTTCCAAGTCGCCCAGGCGGGTCTCGAACCCGCGGGCTCAGGCAATCCACTCGCCTCAGCCTCCCAAAGGCGCGGGATTACAGGCTGAGCCACCGAGCCCGTCTTCCATTGCCTTTTAAAGGGGCGGAGAAAGATGTCCTATTTTTCAAACGTTTTGTTTCCCTGAATCCGGTAGAAAATATGTCCAGGATATACCTGAAACCCAAAGCTCGAGAAAAATTAGGGAACTTCTTTCTAAACCTGTGCTTTGTGCAAAAGAACCTGCTGCGTTTTTGATGAAACGCAGATCACTGAGGCACTGCCGTCCTGCTTCTTCCTGTGCAGAAGCAGGGGAAATCCATCCCGTGTTCCCGTCACATCCACGTTGAAGGGTGGCTTTTGCTCTTGTGTGACTTCTTCAGAGCTGACGTTGGATATTTTTTTCTTCTTTGATATTTTCCCTTTGTGTTTCTGGGTGGCTGAAAGGCACCTTCTAAGTTCTTCTCTGTCAAAGACCCTTACGGGCCATTTTTTAAAGGAATAAAAGGGACTTTATGCGTCTTTACAATCCCATACTTGCTCTGGAGATAATACACACAGTTCCTTTCGACCAGCCATGAGCCCTGGAGACTTTCAAAGCTGTGAGGAAGCATTGAGCCTCCTTACCCTAGTGGTTTCAGTGAACTTTTTGCCTCTCCTAGACTTGGAATAAGTAAACTTCTACAGTTGGAGGAGGTTGCGCTGGCTGTCTTGACACTTCTGTGGCCGCCTTGACATTTCTGTGGCCGTCATCCATTTCAGCCTGTCAACACCTTACCCTGTGAGGCAGAGTTTGAGTTCAGCCTTCATGCTCGATACGGATGAAAAAGGAAATGTAACTTTCTGGTCTCTCTTAGAGGAGCGAGGCATTCCTCCATTCTGGTTCTGTTTGGTAGCCTTGACCTACTGCATTCACGTACACACATGATCTGTTTTGGACCAAAACGGCCAGCTCTGTAGGTAAGTGCTCCGTCTCTCTGACTTTCTCTCCTGACTCCTGTTCCTCCACAAAGGGGCCACTGCTTGCCCGGGCAGGGTGTGGCTGCAGAAGTCCTCTGTGCTCCTGGCGAAGACTGTCTCCATGGCTAACGCCTGCCATCCTCCCGCCACGTCCCTGGGCCGCGGGTTGGACCTGCTGCTTTAGACTCTGCGTGATGTCTTAAGTCTGTGACTATTTTTGTGGCATCCACAGGATGGTATCATCTCTCATCCAGTTTTGTGGACTGTGATTGTCCTCTTTGTGGGGATTCTTTTCAAGCAGAAAAGCGATGATCAAAGGCACAAAGCGGCCGACTAGCTTTCGGCGTGTGGAAACGTGCAGCGTGTGCGTCTCAGACCCTGCCAGACTGGCAGAATTGAAAGGCAGTGCACACCACTCTGCACACACTCAGCCTGCCTTCATTTGTTGGGGGCCCGGGCTCCCGGGTCCGGTGGACGCTGAGCAGGGGGCCATGTCTCTCCTTCAGCTCCCCCTGCCCCGATGCTGTAGGCACAGGGGTGCTGTGCCTGCTCGAGCTGGCCACTTGGAGAGAGAAGTGGACGGGGTCCTCTCCCTCGCCGTGAGCTGGCAGAGGCCTGCGATGGCAGCCCTGGCGCTTCCCATGTGTGGGCTCCACTCCAAAACACCAAGCACACCCCAGGCCACTCCCCACGGAGGACCCAGGAAATGCACCCTGAAGGTGTCACTGCAGCAGCTGTCTCCGCGGTGGCAGTGTCTGCCCAGGTAGGGAGCTGTGAATTCCACCTGGGAGTGGAGGCAGAGCACACGCAGGTGAGAGTTTGGAGCGCAAGGAGGTTGCAGCGATCAGACGGTTGTGCTGTTCAGAATCTTCGACGTCCTCAGCCTCACTCCCTGGCTGCCGTGCAAGATTCCTTCATCGGGGATCGTGTGATCTGGTGCCACCCACACACGTGTGGTTTAAAGAGGCGTATGCGTTCTTGTTCAGAGGCGTGACAGTGTCATGAGCCCAGTGGAGCTGAGTTGGAAAGACTGAACTCACTCCAGACCCTTCTATAAAACTGTCCGTGGTGAATCATAGATGTGTGCGTGTGCACCACGGCGAGCTCTTCCGAATTTGTGGATGTGTCCTTTGTGGGCGTGCAGCACGTTTTAGAAGCTAACTCCCTGAGAAATGGAATAATTTGGATGAAATATACGGCCTAAAAATGAAGTTACTGGGGCCTGTAATCCTAGCACTTTGGGAGGCCAAGGCGAGTGCATTGACTGAACCCGTGGGTTCAAGACCAGCCTGGACAACATGGTGAGACCTCGTCTCTACAATAAATTTTATAAAAATAACCAGGCAGCCGGGCTCGGTGGCTCAGCCTGTAATCCCGCGCCTTTGGGAGGCTGAGGTGAGTGGATTGCCTGAGCCCGCGGGTTCGAGACCCGTCTGGGCAGCGAGACCTCATCGCTACAATAAATCAAAAAATCAGCTGGGCGTGGTAGCGCATGCCTGTAATTCCGGCTACTCGGAAGGCTGAGGCGGAAGGATCGCCGGAGCCCAGCAGGTCGAGGCTGCGGTGGCCGGGAGCGGCCACATACACTCCAGTCTGGGCGACCGAGTGAGACTCCAACTCAAAAAAAAAAAAAAAAATAAAAATAACCAGGCATGGTACCATGAACCTGTAGTTCTGGCTACTTGGAAGGCTGAGGCAGAAGGATTGCTGGAGCCCAGCACGTCGACGCTGGGGTGGCCATGAGTGTGCCACGGCACTCCAGCCTGGGTGACAGAGTGAGACTCCAACTCAAAAAAAAAAAAGGAAGCTATTGAAACAACCAGTGTAGATGAGAAATCACAGATTTCAGAATTGTTTGCAAGCATATGTAGTTGTTGACACCTACTTAGGCCACTTTCTGGCATCATTTCTTGGGCAAAAAGGTGTGCTAAATTCTGACCTTTTTCCCTGCTGTGATATCCCTCGTCATGACCTGGGGAGGGGCGGGAAGTAACCTGTTTCTCATGACCTTTTGAGTAATGAGGTAGTGATTTTCCTCCACAGCCAGGAGCCTTGAAGTATTTAGTTGTTATGTTGCATCTGATCTCTTGAGCATAAGAGGAGTACAGCATTGCTGGACGCCTCGTGTCTGGACTTCACATAGGTGGGCAAGCTCCCATCACCCTCGCCAGACCTCTGCGAGCTGCGTGTCTGCATGGTGATTCGCACGCGTGCACTGGCTGCTCTGATAGCAGGGACCACAGCTGCTGTCACTCGCTGGCTTGTCTCAACAGGACACGTTTTTCATTCTCTTTGCTCACCTCCCTAGATGACTGTGAAATAATTAATGCCACTCACCCCACTAAATAACCACCTTTAATGCCAGAAAGCTGATTTTACCACCAGACAAATTTATCAGGAATTAAAACAGCATTTAATAATGGGTTTAAAGCACTTCCTAACTTAATTAGGATGTCTTAAATACTGAACCCTAAGAAAGTTCCTCTCACAGTCAACTCAGTGGGTGGACAGTATGTTGTGCTAAGAGTTAAGTTTCACTCTGCAAGCCTAATTACCAATTAGCTTAAAAATACCGTGTTAAGTGGTTTAAAATATTTATTTCCCTACTGCATAATACTATTAGTCACCTCTTTGGGTCTAAATGTTTGGGATTTTTATAGAAAGATTTGATGTAAGAGAGCCATCATCTGCTTAAAAGAAATCTGTAATTCAGTATTTTCTTTGAAATCACTGTTGGTCATTCTAGTTTTCTTAATCATTGTACTCCATGGCATGAAATAATTGTAGCTTTCAAGTCACTTTTTCGCAACAACAACAACAAATCCCAATTAATTCTATATTTGTGGATAGAAATGGCTATTGACTATTTAGCTCAATGTAACTGGGACAGCACTTAATCAGTTTTTAGTTGATTCCCTAAAACGCAGTCCTATCTGTGTTGTTAAATGCTAGATTTCCCCATAGCCCCAAATTCCTTTTGCGGGCATATGTGATACCACACATTTACCTGTTTAAAATACTCACTGTGCTTGGTTTTTCACGGTCTTTTCTAAAACACACGTGTGACATAGCACACTTCACCGCCCTGTGCACTTTCACCAGAGTCACCAGCTGATTCCTGTTTGAATGAGGGCTGCAAGCTGAGAATGACTTTTCCGTTTTAATTTACTGGGAAAAGTGCACACCATTTCATGACCCATGAAAATGATATGAAAGCCAAATGCCAGTGACCATGAAGGAAGTTCTGTGGTGCACAGCTGCCTCCACGCGCTGTCCTCGATGACACGTCCTCACGCCGTGGCCGAGCTGGGTACCGAGGCTGTCACGAAGCCCAGCCTGACACCCCGAAACGTTGAGCGCCTGGCTGTTGATAGGTCCTCAAAAGAGGGTCCCCAGGGAATGCGGACACACTGATCCCCCAGCGTCTCCCTTGCCGGCTTAAAGGACGATGTTAAGGGTCTTCTGTCTTTCTTTGCAAATGTTGCATTCGGACCCTTGAGAGCATCGCCCCGGCTCCTCCCAGGGGGAGGGAGAGCGCCCCGATGCCTGTGCACCCTCTCTGGCAGGAAGCAGGAGGCCTACAGGGTGGTACTCAGTGGTCAGAACCTCAGGAAGCAGGTGGAACCCGGAAGGCGCCATGGAAATGCACGTGCACATGGATGTTTTCCAGAGCCCATGAGGCAAGCCAGCTGCGTCGGTAGCGCGAGGTGGCAGTCCACCCTTGGCTCGAGCTGTGATCAAGTCAAAGCTGTCACGAAGGCCGCCTTCCCGTGTTCAGTGATACGAATAACCGTGGCTGTGCTGCGTGGTCACGAGGCGTTAAAATGAGCCCAAGACCGGAGCTTCAGGGGCACCCCTCCTCTCAGCCAGCCGCGTCCTTCTTGTTGGGGAGCAGGGCAGGGGGAGGACGGGAATCGGGTGGAGTGAGTCACAGCTCTGCTTGCCCCTGAAACTCGTTGCCCCTCAGCCTTCCTGGGGCAGGGGGCTTCTTCTCCTGTCACGTCTGTGTAAGGCTGTCTCGAGAGTGCTGGGGCCGGGACCAGCCTGGGAGCCCCCCATCCCCAGGAGGGGGGAAGGCCCGGCAAGATGCTCACGTCCTCCGAAACCCCCTGCCTCACTGCTGCGGACGCTGTTTGTTCCGCTCATGCTCATGCAGCTTACCGCCCTCATTCATGGGCGTGAGTCTCTTGTTTGAAGTGCCCTCTCCCCTCCCCCACCACGGTCCCCTCCCCCAGGCCTGAGTCCAGGACCCCAGGGCCGCCGTCCTGCTCACCGCCCTGCCCTCCGCACTCACTGCAAAGCCTGGCATGCAGCAGGCACTCACGGTGTGTTTTCGGTGAATGAATGAGAAGTACCTGACCTCTGGGACACAGATACCCGCTCCCCTTTATACCCTATGTCTGTGTCCCCCGTGTGCCTGTGTCCTCCACGCTTGATTTGACTTGTGCACATGCTTACACACACACACACACACACACACACACACACACACAACCCTGAGGGCTGGAAGGGGGCAGAGGACAGGGTGGCCGCTCTCCCGTCTCAGTGCTGGACAGAAGCACCACATTCTCAGGCCGTGAGCGAGGTTGCCTCGATTGGCCCAGGGAGGGGAGGGTGCAGAGGAGATGGACAGCTCCAGGCGCTCACGGGGAGGGGATGGGCAGGCCTGTGTGTCCCAGCGCAGGTGTCTCTCCCTCCCTTTGCCATAGGACTCTTTGCCCTGAAATCCCCGTCTTAGAGAGGCATACGCCCCAGAAGAAAAATGCAAAACGGTGAGGCGTGCAGGAGTGGAGGAGACCGAGGTGGGGACCCTCACCACCCCCTGGCTAGGAGAGGAGAGCAGCCTGGTTCAGTGAGGCCACCCCGAAGTGGGCGCACCCCGCCCTGTGCATGGTGTGTTAGGATTTCCCAAGCGTGCCCGTCAGTCCATGGTGCATGAGCTGATCGTCAGACGCCCTGGTGTGCCGTGGCTTGAGCCCGCAGGCTGCGGGCATGGAGGAGCCTTGGGTGGGCGTGGGCTTCTGGCTGGGCCCAGCAGAGAAGTCCTTGAGGGCCAGACGCCCTCTTTCCCCCGGCTGCGGCATGCCTGCCCCTTAGCCCCTGCTGGTGAGTGAGCCCCCCCGTTGTCCATCGCCCTCCCCCCGACACCACAACTCCGACCCCTCACTGGGAGGCCTCCATCCTCATCCTTCTCTCACCCGCCACTCCCAGGACAACTCCCAGGACAGCCGAGGGTAGGCACGGCGTGTTTCTCAGGGCACGTCTGAGGAAGTGCAGTGGTGATGCACGGGCCACCCAGGCAGGGTGCGTGGGTCGTGTACACCCGGGGCCATGTGAGTATTTCTATGCAGAGACGCGGGGTGTGGCTAGAAATAGGGATGTGGGAGGAGCCTCCCTGCACCCTAGGACGTAGGTGGGTGGCTTGTGGGGGGCGTGTTGTGATGAGCCCTGGTAATGAGACAGCCCCTGCTCTGGTGCTTACTTCTGTGACCGTGGTCAGGTCCACTTCTTTATCTGTAACCTCGAAGGGTCATAAAACTACCTATGTGTAAATAGCCTAGAGCATAATAAATCTTCCATAAATAGTGGCATTATCATTGCCGTAGATTTCAAACATATGTCTTGAATCGTTATAAAGAAATGCCCAAGGTTTGGTAATTTGTAAGAAAAGAGGTTCATTGGCTCACGGTTCTGCAGACCGTTCTAGAATCAGGGTGCCGGAGTCTGCTTCTGGTGAAGCCTCAGGAAGCTTCCACGCATGGTGGAAGGCATATCAGGGCCCCCATGGCACCTGGTGAGAGAGGACTCAGGAGAGAGAGGTGGTGCCAGGCTCATTTAAACAACCAGCTTCCACCTGATAGAACTTACAGATGGAGGCCGGGTGTGGTGGCTCACACCTGTCATCCCAGCACTTTGGGAGACTGAGGCAGGAAGTCCAGGAGCTTGAGACCAGCCTGGGCAACATAGCCGGACGTGGTGATGCACATCTGTAGTCCCAGCTACTAGGGAGGCTGAGGTGGAAGGATGAGCCCGGGAAGTTGAGGCTGCTGTGAGCTGTGACTGTCATGATTGTGCCACTGCACTCCAGCCTGGGTGACACAAAGAGACCCCAATTCAGAAAACCAAACAAACGCTCACTCCTTAGCGGGAGAGTGGCAAGAAGCCACTCGTGCGGGATCCACCCCTGAGCCCCACCCACCTCCAAAACGGGGGCTCACCTGGCAACACGAGGCGTGGAGGGGACCATATCCAAGCTGTATGGAAAGCTGGAATCCTGGGGCTCCAAGTCTGAAGCCCACACGTGTGTTGACTTTGACATCATCTCACGCTCTACTCGGCTGTGCAGGAGGTGTGGTTACTCCTTCCACGAAGGCGGGTGTCAAGTTCAAAATGAAAAGCAGAAGGTGAGCTTTCCTACCGCCTTGCTGGGCGAGGCGTCTGTCTCCTCTGAACGGGGCCGGAACGCAGAACGAGTGACTGTGTGGTCGCCCTGGATGTGGACAGCACAGACACAGACTCCTGCAGACATGCGGTGCGCTCCCCTCCCCGTCTCGCCCTGTCCCTCCTGGAGAACTCCGGCCACTGCTGTGCAAGGACGTTGCTTTCCGTGACTGCGCGGACCCCCATGCCCTGCTCTCTTCACAAACATCTGCACTTGGTGATCACGGGCCTGAGAGAAGCGAAGGATCCCTTACAGGACTCTGTGATTGAATTACGTCTGTTAATTAGGAGTTTCTAAATCACCTTGATCCCTTGGAGAAAAGGCTTGCTATAACTAGGCAGGAATATAAGTGGTTCTATGCTTAATTCAAATTGTACCTTTTGAAATGTGATTAATTCCGTAGTAATAGTTTTAAACGAGCATGCCGGAACTGTAAATGGTCCTTAGTGACTTGAAAGAGGTAATGCAGCATCCAGAAGTTCCTGCTCTGCGCTGAATCTTTGGACTTGACCTGCCAAGCTTCCCTTCCCTCTTGCCGGAGCGCTTCAGGCCTGGCTTGGAGCTGGGTCTGATTCTTCCCCAAGCTTTTGGAGCCTCCACCCTCCACACAAGACATAACTACGGAACTCACCGTCTTTGGACTTCCCGGTGGGGAGAGAGTGTCCTGGCCCTCCTGACCCTCTCTCTCCGGGTGTTTACAGCGGGGAAGCCAGGTGCTGGCTGTGGACCCGTCCTCACTGGACATCCCCGGGCCCTGTCGAAAGTTCTCCCGGAGTTGCCAAGTGCCCTCTCTTGCCCACACCCCATCCTCCTCTCGTGGCCAGAGAGGATCTTTGAGCACAGGCGCGTGTAAGTTCCGTGCCATCTGGGGTGGTACGAGGATATCATGTGAGCCCCTCATTACTGCAGCTTAGAACAGCCAGGAAGCGTTTTACAGTGTTAAGAGGTTGACATGACCACAGGCCAGGAGAGGCTGGGCCTGTGTGTGTCTGTCTTCAAGGTCACTGTGGTGCAAAGCGTCCTGTGCTGTAAAGCCACATTTTTATTGTGAGAATATCTCTTGAGGCCGCTCACATGAGCATGCACAAGGGACGTGTCGCTCACCAAGTTCCCCTACCCGAAACTCCTGGTCTAGAAGATTGATCATAAAATAGCAAGGTAAGATGATTATTATCATGTAAGTGCATGTGAGCCTGCTGCATACGTGCTCTTCACTCAGGAAAGCACAGCATGAGAAATTGCTCCAGAGAGCCGTAGAAATTATTCCATAGTTTTTCTGGATAGTTTTGTAATTGCCACAGAGTTCCTTTTTAGAGTAGGGTAGGTTCTGTTTTGTTGCTCAATTTTCTTTCTCTTCCTTCTTTCCTTCCTTCCTTCCTTTCATCATATGTATAGGACCAGAAACAGTACCAGATCACATTCAAAATTATTTCTGTTTTTTGAAGTTCCATTTATTTCCTGAAATGAGATTAAATAATTTATATTCCTTAACTTAAACTTGTGGCTCACACAAAACTAAAATTCGCAACTCAGAGGTTTTCAACAGTTTGCTGACAATGCAGAGTAGGACAAACATTTCAAGTCTCTCTGTTGACTTCACCGCCAATCTTTTGCTGCCGCTGGGACGCCTGGTTTTTTTAGTTTCTCCTAAGTTGTTTTGCACAGTGGCGCTGTGCCAGCTTTGGCTTTATTTAAATATATCTGGGGCGACAAGGACGCTTCTAGTATTGCTAACCCTCAATCTAGCCGTAGAGGTGGATTCCCTTTAAGTCAAAGTTTGGTTATGACGTTGCAGTTTGTTCAGCTGTCTGCATAAAATAGGAATTTCTCATCTCAGGGAAAAGTGCTGTTTGGGTAAGATAAATCACCTGGTGCGTTCATGACCTTGACCTCCCTGAGCTGCACCTCTGTGGTCGCGTCTTTCCTTCTTTTCTTCCTCCCGACGTGCTTTTGTTGCAGTTGTTTTCCCACTTGGAGTTCTCTTCCCTTTTCCCTTGCTCCTCTCACCTCTCCCCGCAGCCTGACACATGTGTCTGACTAAGGACTTCTGGTGGCGAACCCGGAAGGGCCTCTCTGAAATCCCCACAAGTGTCTGCAACTGGGCCCTCCTGTGTCTGCTGGACACCAGAGCAGTCAGTAGAAAGTAGGAACCAAGGCGATTGCTGGGTTGTTTTGACCACATGATACCGTTTGTTTTCATGAATTTTAGGCCGAATCCAGATGTCATCCGGGTGACTGCAGGCGATATCTAGATCGCACCCTGCACGGAAAGCATATGAGCGTCTTCCCTGTGTGTGTATGGCGGTTTAGCTCGGAATCTGCACTTAAGTTTTACCTGGGAGATGCAGCCCCATCTAAATGTGTGAGTGTGTTCACAAGCTGCTGTAGAGTGAGAAGTGTTGGCCGAGGAGGCCTTTCGTGATGTGAAAATTTGACCAGAACCTGCAGATGAGATGGATGTCACTTTACAGGATTTTATCTGAGAGTTAGTGCACGAGATTGTCCCAGGGTGTAGGTGAACGTTGTGTGACAGGAGAGGCAGGAATTCATGGTGTCACCCGAGCTCTGAAGTGAGCTTTATAAAAGCCCGCATCTACTGAAAAGTCAGAGAATTGTGGCTTCCTGGGTGTGCACCCAGGGCCACTTGCGACCCATCATTCATTCCAGATTTTACACTTGGCATCTGCCACTGGCAAGAAATGATTGCTAAAATAGTAAATACAGTGTTGGAGCAGATTTATAGAGTGCTAATTGATTGAATGTGATAGAAATTGAAAGGCTTTGATGGAATGTGGTAGAAATTGAAAGTTTAACTTACACTTCAAAATAAAATTGCATAGAAGAATTCTGTAATCAAAACTTTCAGAAAGATTTTGACATACTCTCCCCTCTGCAGTCAGCTCTGCTGTTAACACCTGTTTTGAAAATGCAGACTTCCTCGAATGCAGGTGATACCTTTTGAGCATGACACATCCATTTGCCTGTGCCCAGTTTTGCCCACAAGCAACACTAAATGAGTGCAGGAAATAGTGCAAAACTATGCCTGGCGAACTGGGCCTACACACACTCTCAGGCTTCTGCCAGCTACCTGGGCTCTCAAAGTGTGTCCTGGTGTGAACTGAAGGCACACACACCCTCAGGCTTCCTCCAGCCACCTGGGCTCTTCGGGTGTGTGCCAGTGTGAACTGGAAGGAAACCCAGCTTCACGCATCTGCCCGCCACCTAGGCTTTCCAAGGGTGTCATGAGCTGTGCCCGTCACATCTTGTGTGACAACTTTTCATTGGATTTCAGATGGCTCTCCTCCCCCCATTTTCAAGTTTCCCGCAAGCTGCAGCCCTTCCAGCTCCCACCTCCACCAGCAACTCGGGTTTTTCAAGCTCGAGGGCCACATCGGACGCAGTATCCCTGTATTCTTTAACCACTGAACATAGGCGAGGCCGTGAGGCATTTATTTGCCTTCTGTCTTTTTGATGTGCCGCTGCAAAACTTTGTAGACTTGTGTTCCTAACCCACTCTCCTACAAGCCCTGGGGTTCTTCCTGCACAGTTTGGGGTAGTGGGGTGACTTTCAGTGCAGCGCCGTCGTGCTGAATTGCAGCAGGTCCTCAAATAATGCCGTCTCGTTCAATGTCGTTTCACTACAACCCTGAGGGAAAACAAGTCGCGTCCCGGCTGGGCTCAGTACATGTGGGCTCAGTACATGTGGAGTCCACACATCCTCCAGGTCTGTGTGGGTTTTTCCGGTTTCTCCAGCCTCCTGCCACATGCCAAAGCTGTGCCCGTGAGGTGGACTGGCGTGTCCACATGGTCCTGTTGCGAGTGTGCGTGAGTGTGTGCGTGGCCCCACGGTGGGACGGCGTCCTGGTCAGCCTGGCTCCCGCCTTGCGCCCTGAGCTGCCCTGAGCTGCCGGGATGGTCCTGAACTGGCCTGAGTGGCTTGGAGAATGAATGAATGAATGAACACAAATAGCTGGAAAATAAAAACTTCTCAAGCGTTTGAGAATCACCCAAATGCCTGGCGATGTTTGTTCTTTTCTGTTTTCTGGACCTGCGTGGAGGGAGGGGCGCTCCTGGCCGATTTCCCTTTGCAAAGGTCCATGCCTTGATTTAACCCCCACCCTGCAACCACCTGCACTCACAGGCTCCACAAATGGAGTCAGCCATGATCTTGTCACTTTCGTTCACCTTTCAAGGTTGAAAGTTAGGAGTGTCCTGGTTGACCGGACTCAGTGGCTCAGCCTGTCCTCACAGCACTTGGGGAAGCCGAGGCGAGTGCATTGCCTGAGCCCACGGGTTCGAGACCAACCCGGGCAACTTGGCAAGACCTTGTCTCTACAAGAAATAAAAGAATGAGCCGGGCGTGGTAGCACGCGCCTGTAGTTCCGGCCACAGTTTCTACTGTAAAGTGCTTTACAGCTGCAGGGTACACATCCGTTTCTACTTGTAAACTGTAAAGCGCTTTGCAGCTGCAGGGTGTGCACCCGTTTCTACTTGTAAACTGTAAAGCCCTTTGCAGCTGCAGGGTGTGCACCCGTTTCTACTTGTAAACTGTAAAGCCCTTTGCAGCTGCAGGGTATGTACCAGTTTCTACTTGTAAACTGTAAAGCGCTTTGCAGCTGCAGGGTGTACACCCATTTCTACTTGTAAACTGTAAAGCCCTTTGCAGCTGCAGGGTGTGCACCCATTTCTACTTGTAAACTGTAAAGCCCTTTGTAGTTGCAGGGTGTGCACCAGTTTCTACTTGCAAACTGTAAAGCCCTTTGCAGCTGCAGGGTATGCACAAGTTTCTACTTGTAAACTGTAAAGCCCTTTATAGCTGCAGGGTGTGCACCGGTTTCTACTTGTAAACTGTAAAGCGCTGTGCAGCAGCAGGGCGTGCACCAGTTTCTGCTTATAAACTGTAAAGCGCTTTACAGCTGCAGGATGTGTTACAACTTTCCTTCCCCTAACCAGCTTACCTGCCGTCATCCTTGGCCCCACCAGCCTCTGTCCCCTCTGTCCTACCCGCATCTTTTCTCCATTTCAGCCTCGCCTTCCTGGCCCCTCTGCGGCTCTCGTGTCTCTCAAGGGCAGTGGCCTCCTGCCCCTCCCCGTCCCCTCTCACGGCCCGTGGTTCTGAGCTGCCCTGTGGTCACAGCACGTCTCTGCTGAGCCGGCAAGGCTCTGGGAGGAGAGTCGAGCTGTGGTGTTGCTTTCGGGTCTCAGCCCGCCCCTGCCCTTGCTGCTTCTGCTTGCATGCCTCCCTGCATTCAGTCCCGCAGGAGGAAGCAGCCCAGGAGCCTGGCGCTCCTTCCCGTGGTTTCTGGCCCCACCCTCCCCCGTGCCTGCAGCGGGTCCCGTAGGTGGGGGCCCCCGCGTGCACCCCTCTCCGTGTGTCAACAGTTCAGCTGTGCTTGCGAGCGACTCCTGTCATCTCCTTTCAGGTTGGTCTCTGCTGCAAATTGCATAGCAGGCTTACAGTAGAAGAGAAGTTTCCTAAGGAAACCAGGACATGGTGCTTTGGAGGCAACTTGGTGTTTAGAAAGCTTTCATAGTGGCCTCGCTGGAAGGGACAATGACCACAGCTCTGAGTGACGTGGCAAGCCCCGGGCCCTGATTGGAGGTAGCCTCTGCCCTCCCTGCAGGGGTGGGATCCTGGCCTCATCAGCGCCCAGCTGGGCCACACCCCACGGCCATGGCCTGCAGTTCAGCTCCGACGTGTGGCTCTTCCCTTATGTTCAAGTTTTAGAAGCTGCGTTGTGTTTTCCAGCAATAACCTTATAATGGTGCCTCTTCCATTCACTCAACTTTGTGGCACTTTGCCCTACTGGGAAACTTTGGGGAAAGGAACATTGACCTCTGAATTTCAGTTTAGCAGTCCCGAGCCCCAGTGTTTTAGAAGCAAACCACAATTCTTCGCCTACAAAGTCATAATTATTGGAAAGCATTTAAGAGAAAGAGTATGTTGTGAGCTCAGAGAGGCGCTTCTTTCAGGAGCACAGAAAAAAAGCACAAATGCCCACGGGCTCCTGAGGGCATTTTGCACCTGCTTTCTGTCACGCTGGAGGCTGCGGTGGGCTGCCCGTCCCACCGAGACACAGAGCTTTCTAGGCGGTTTCGTCCATTTCGTGCTGCGATGACAGAATGCTACAGACTGGGTAATTTATAGATGTGGAGATTTAGTTCCTCGCAGTTCTGGAGGCTGGGGAGTTCAAGGTTGAGGTGGGGGCAGCTGGGAAGGGTCTTCTGGTTGCATTGGAGAGGCAGGCCGGCTGACACTGAGCAAAGCCTCTTCTATCAGGGCCTGAAGCTCATTCACGAGGGAGAAGCTGATGGCCTAATGACCTCGTGAAGGCCCTGCCTCTTAATACCATCCTACTGACAATGCCGAGTGTTGAAGGGAACACAGAAAATTCCAGTGAGACGGGAAGATGCTCCTGTGGACAGAAGGCACTCCTGTCTTCTGAAGACTGATCCAAGTCACGTTTGCCGTTTTGCGATCGTCCCCGGAGTCCTGAGACGCAAGTCCCGCTTCAGTCCTGTCCTCCCAAGGCCACTCTGGGCGCCTCGAGCCACCCCCGCCCCCGGGCATTTGCTGGTCCACAGAGGCCTCACGTGGATCGCCAAGTGACTTTAGCAGTCGGGGCCTTCTGGGTGGGACGGGGTAGATTCCATCTTTTTTATGAATCCATCAGCGTGACTGAGAATGAGAATCTTTCAATTATTTGCGTTTGAGAAGATGCTTACTTGTCGTGTGTCAAGTAATTACAGAATCCATGTGAAAGAACAAAGCTCTTTTGCTAGCCAGCCGTTCTCTTCTGGAACAGCTTTGGGGCTTCTCAGACTGTAACTTCACCGGAAACAGCTGCAGCAGAAACAGCCGTGGCCACACCTCGTCTGTGCGTTAAGGACGGGACAGGCCAAGAAAGGGGCTAAGAGGTGGGGATTTTCTCCCTGAAGCTGAAGTTCAAAACCAGGTAAAGGGGAAAACGCAGAAAACAGTAACA
Source organism: Carlito syrichta (assembly GCF_000164805.1). Lineage (NCBI taxonomy): Eukaryota > Metazoa > Chordata > Mammalia > Primates > Tarsiidae > Carlito > Carlito syrichta. Next base: position 51,709 of record NW_007079835.1, on the reverse strand, counting down.
CTAGAATGTCTTTCACCCAAGGAGTCAAGCTTATGGGCAAACTACTTTTATAACCATTAAGAAAATCTGTGTTCCTGAACTGAAAGGTGATTCAGTGTCTCGTCCGGAGCCTGACATGAGATCCTGATATAAAACCACAGACTTGCTTCTTCCGAAAACTGGATTTTCTGAGTCGACAAGCTAGTTTCAAACCAGGAAATGAAGGAGCAGTCCGTCAAGCTATAGCAATGTGTCAGTGTGTGATGTGTAACATAGTAATCGTCCTCCTCACAGTTCATAAACAGAGAAGTTTACCTCACCTTGACCTGGGAGTTACTTCCAAAAGCACTCTTGGGAAGGGCCTTTCTGGTTGCTTTCCAGCCAAGTAAAATATTCATTGCCATTTTTGCTTTGCCTTTCGTTGAAATCTCCTGCTTCTCGTCTGCTGTAGTCCTGTATGAAAACCTTAACTGGAGGTGATCAGACTTAAGCAATTGATTTCTGCGCTGTGGCAGGTAATAGGTCGCCATCATAAAGTTCATTCGCAACAACCGTATAAGAGCGTCTCACACTGAATAAGCCACAGAGGCATCCCTGTGGCTGGTTACTCGGGCGGCAGTGGGTTATCTGACTGCTGTGCCAAGACGCATACCATGCTCCAAGGGGCCCTACGTCCGTGCTCCAGGGGGTCTTACACCCGGGCTCCAGGGGTTCCTATGCCCGTGCTCCAGGGTGTCTTATGCCTGTGCTCCAAGGGGCTGATGAGATGCATGCTTTTGCATTAACGCAGATCACGCCTGTAAGCCATCCACCCTCCTTGGCCTCGCATTCTGTCAACATGATGTAACACGCAAGAGAAAACAGGGTCACTTGAGCAATTTTGTCATTGGCTCATCTCGGTATATTCTTCCTCACACATCTGCTTTTGTCTCATCTGAGATGCTGATTCTAGTAGCTTCACAGTAAATAGAAATGATTTCTCGTTTGTAACAATGAATTTTGAAATGGAGCCAAGTAATTCGTTTATCACTGTTCCTTTAAAAATATTTTCTCCAAGTGCTTTCTAGAAATATTATTTGAGCAAGCAATGTCGGGTCAGCGTCTGTGGCTGAGATGATGTGGCCATGCCGTGTGGTACCTTCAGGAGCTGAAGAATTCCCTTCTGCCTTCTTGCATCCTTCTGGCTGGAACGCCCTTTGCTCTTTACTTGTGCGATTGCTATGCGTGCATCAAGCCTTGCCGTGGTATCGTGGAAGAGCGAGGTTTGGGGGTCCCATGGAATACCCACCTGTTCCATCACTTCCTGACGACAGTCCCTTTGCCTAGGGTACCAGGTGACCTTGGTGAGGATGGTACCTCTCAGGCAGATCTTCCCGTGCGTGTCTGTAAAACTGACACCATAAACACCCACTTCACGTGGACAGAGAAATTGAATGTGCCAAGCACAGATCCGAGCCAGTGTGGATTATCTCCATCTCAAGTCATTCGGCCAACGCTTGCGCTGTTTTCAGACACGGCTTGTTGTAAAGTAGCAGACTCGGACAGAGACCGGTCGCCGCTAGGTCACCCGGCACCTCCACGTTGCCCCTGCTGGGTCCTCAGTGCCACGCACGTTACCTTCCGTCCTAATTGTCAGCTGGACGGAAGGAGGACGTGGCTGGCAGGGTGAGCAGCTCCTGGGCTTCGTGACCGGGTTCGTGGCCCTGCATGTGGCGTTTTCTTCTTCGTGTCCGAATGGGGGTGGGGCCACAGTTGGCCAGTTCTCTGACGCCAGGCTGTGACAGAGCCATCCTGGCTCGCCTCCTCTTGGCTCCCGTTTGGCTTGACATCAGAGCCGGAAAGGCTTCTGATGACGTCATGAGCCTTTGCAGAATGCAGGTCATGCGATGGGCCAAATGCCTCCATTTCTGTGTGTGGTGGCTTTCTGGGCTGGTCGACTGCATCACTGCCTGCTCAGTGTGTCCGCCTGCAAAATAGCATCTTTTAGTTCACAGGAGTAACTCATCTTGAACAATGAATCTGAAGAGCTGGAATTCCAAAGTGCAGGCTCTGCCCTGGGCGTGGGCTTCCTGGGGACAGGGCCATTTCTGCAGGGCCCACACCCTGGTCCCCACACAGGGCCACCTGCAGTAGATTCCTCGTTAGTAATGAAGATATGCAGTGAAGACATAAATAAATGCCTCCTTTGGCCTTCGCTTCCTATGCTTACCGTGTTTGTATGAGACCTGTGGAAGTTGATAAATGCTGTAGGACTGGCTTCAAGCATTTAGAGTGCTTTTTTTTTTTTTTGAGTTGGAGTCTCACTCTGTCACCCAGACTGGAGTGCAGTGACCGCTCCCGGCCACTGCAGCCTTGACCTGCTAGGCTCTGGCGATCCTTCCACCTCAGCCTTCCAAGTAGCTGGAACTACAGGCGGACACTACCATGCCTGGCTAATTTTTTTGATTTATTGTAGAGATGAGGTCTTGCCAAGTTGCCCAGGAGGGTCTCGAACCTGTGGGCTCAGGCAGTCCACTCACCTCGCCTCCCAAAGCGTGGGATTACAGGCTGAGCACCGAGCCTGGTTTAGAGTGCTTCTTAAGAGACATGTTGGTTGTATGTTAAAGTGAGTGTAACTGTAAAATATGATGTTCTCAGAGTTATACAAATAATTCAAACTACATATATTTAGCTACTATAAAATAATTACTGGTGAGGGTTAGTAAAAAAATGCTACAAAGAAAAAGCAGAACTGAAAGGAATGGATGGGCGTTATTTAAAATAGAATGGTCACGTCAAATAGGTACTGTTATTGTGCAAAGATTTGCACATTCAAACACAAAAATTTAGTACTTCTACTAAGACAAGTATAATTTTGCCCGCCTGGGCCATGAGAGCTGGATCTGGCTACCCCATTTTTATAGTGATGTCAGAGCCAACAGGCGTGCTTCAGAGACTGCTCTTTCTGGTGTTTTGGTGAGTAAAATGATTAATCACGTGTGCCCTGGTTCTTTCTCGTCTTTAGACTCAGGCTCTAAAAATGAGCACATGCGATTTGGAACAAGAAATCAAAATTTGAACACTTTAAAAACGGTTGATGGGGGAACATAAAAATGCTAGTTGGGGAGGTATCATTAGTGATGAATGGTATCAAATAAATGCGATTTTTTATTCTCCCTTTTAAAAACTGATTTAAAGATGAATGCATTGTGACTGAAACGGGTGAAGTGTGTAGGTGTTGAGGCTTTCTAGAAGATGAAGTTGAAGATTTTGTTACTTTGGAGAAACAAAAATATGATGTAGGATTCGAATCAGATATGCACACATATTTAGTGGTAGCTTTCACACCGAAATGAGCTCAGTTCTGTATCGGCTCAAGCTTCAAGTTCAGTGCTGTACTAGCCTCACACCACCTGGAGGTACTGCTGTCTGCTACCATCGCGTGCAGATGTGCAGCCTTCTCGCTTTTCACATCCGCAGTTGAGCCTGAGTCAGGGGAAATCCAAAGGACCAAATGGAGTCACCCCCCAGCCTGTTTGTAGGGAGGAGTCTCAAGCGCCATGCGGGAGGGTGTCTGGTGTCAGGTGCGAGCTCATGTCTGGATGTTCCCTTTACAGATGATTCAGTCCCTCAAGGCCTTGATCGAAAACGCAGATGCCGTGTATGAGAAGATCGTGCACTGTCAGAAGGCCGGTGAGTGAACGTCTGTCTCCTTTCTTTGAGATAAGTAGTAACTTCCTAAGTCTGTTGCCCCGAAACCGTTTCATCTTTTCGATAGTATATCAAGGAAATCAGATGTGAAAATTATTTTTCTATGGCTAAAGAAAGTATGCATTCAGAGGTTATCCGCCAAGGATAGGAAACTTACCTTGCAGGGAGCTTTCAGGATGCAGCCATGTTGGTCTGGAAGTGGGCTGGGAATTAGCAACTGTTAGGAGTTTTCAGGACCTTCTCTTGTACAATCAAGTTGGAGGCCCCCTGCACTGATCTCTGGCCTGGTGCCACGTGCTGCTAAACCTGCCGGTCATCCAGGACTCACCGCACCTGTCACGACACCCTGACACCTTTTAGAGCACTGGGATTTTCAAGTGCTAAACGTTAGGTAATTTAACATCCAAATGTTATCCTAAATTGTAAAATTCTACTTACCTAAGCAACTGTCTAGTTAATTTTAACCATGGTAAAACCAAAAAATTAAGTGTCCTGTGTTGTAATAAAAATAAACAAAATGGAATTCTTTTAATTTTCTGAGTGTCAGTTTAGAAGATGCTAGTACGGAGAATATTTTTGAGTCATAAATAAGAATACCAGTCCTGACTTTCTAAGGTTTTTGGGGTTGCTCTTCTTTAAAATCAAGATGCTATAACTATTACCTACCTTGAAAACAAATGCTCTCTTATCTCAGAAATGCACTTATTTAAAATAGGTTGAAGGTAAGAGCATGTGTGACAATGTTCTTTCCTAGTGTTCATTGAAAGAATATTCACATCAGTAACTAATCCACAGGCTCCAAAATCCTCACCTTGCTTGACTCATCTTTGTCAGCAAAATATTGTTAGCAAAGAGATCTTCTGCCCACTTGGCCTTCCCAGGGTCATTCTCCTGACAGTCTACAACTAAAGCAAGTTCTTCAGACACCATCTTTATCACGTCACTTCCTTACACAAAATCATCCAGTAGCATCCCAGCATCTCTTGTATCAAACCCGAGCTCCTGACTGCTAAGAGGAGCGAGGTCATTTACTAACTGGCCGCCGCCATGTTACCAGTGTTATGTGAAACGTGTTCATTAAATCACCTGTTCATTCATTTGATGAATACGTTTTGAACTCCTATGTGCATAAGGTCTTCGTAGCTCTTGCATACCAAAAATCCAGCCTTCTGGAGCCCTCAGATGGAATAGGGGATATGGAAGTGGCACAGTAAATGTCTTGAGAGCTTGTTGGAGGTTCCAACCGGGGGTGCAGCTGCTCGAGACCCTGCCCAAAGGCCGGTCCTCCTCTCCCAGGAAGGGCGTCTTCTTCGACCAAGGGAAATATGCTTGGAGAGAGACACACGTGGCACGGAAGGGGACGCCCGCCTCCCCAGCCTGATCAACCCGATGATCCAGAAGGTGACAGATGTCACAGCCAACAGTAAATACGTTGGGTACTTACAGTGTGTTTTGGGGGAGTCTCACCTTGGTTTAGGAGGCAGTGGGAAACATGGGTGTCTGAGCAAACCAGGAGAGGCACTGTGCTTTAAGGTACTGACAGCAACGACGGTGTGCAGAGTCTCCGACTGGGAGGCAGCTGGCAGTGGTTGAGGACGAAGGGCGAGGGCAGTGAGCCATCCCTCTCCGCCTCGGGCTGTCGTCCCAGCTCCACGTGTGGCCGCCTCACCAGGCTTCCACTGGCCAGCCCTCGGGCGGGACTTCTCCTTCCGTCCTCTCTGCCAGTCTGGACTTTGCTGCTTCTTCCAGGAGACCTTTCACGACGCCAGGATTTAGGTTCCCTTCGCCATTCGTCTGTTCGGACCATTTCTTTGCTTCTGCGGGTAGGGCTTCTTCAGCCACTGTGTCTTTCATGCACACACTCCATCTACAGAACAGATCAGAACCTCCTACGACACCGAGATCATCTGCTGAGTGACTCTGCATTTTACCCTCATGACATCTGTTCCAACATTCTGCCAGAGTAGTCAGTCGCTCAAATATTAATTGACTAAATGTGATTTGACTTTAACTAAGTGTTAAATTCCATTAAATGCATGTGTGGCTGTGAAGATGGTGGACTTGGTGCAATTTGAAAAAACAGTTGATCAGAGGAAAGAACTATTGCTGAATTTACCCGTTTGAGTCATAGTCAATTCTTTGCAAATTCATGGGTTTATGGCATTTGGCAGTTGTCAGCATAATGTAGCTTTCCGCTGCTCACCTGTTTGATTTCCGTAAGGGATGTGTTTCCTGATGCTGGAAAAGCGGAGAGTCTGGTCTCCCGGGGTTTTTTTGTGTGTGGAAGGGATGACCACGGTGTAATGGTTCCAGCTGCTCAGGGTTTGAAGACCTTCAGCAGCACACAAAGATTGTTTCTCAGCTTCTGCTGAACCCTACATGGCCCCTCTGCTATCCCGAGGACTTATTTTAGAGTGCTTCGATCTTGTTTCTCACGTTCACAGTTACTAGAAGGACATGGTCGTTAGTCACAAGAAAACTGCTCATTTGTATTGGACTCAAAGGGCATTGGCATAAGGTTTTACTTCTGACAGGTAATTGCTTTCTGCTTGCAGAACTTTCATCTCCACAAAGATGTGGGTCACCAACGCGCTGCGAGAGAGAAGTATTTCAAATTGTAAAACAAATGTCTATTTTTATTAGTTAGAACCTCACTGAAACAATGCAGCGGAGGCAAGGAGTGAGACCCCACCTCCAATCCCATGTTACAGAGGGCACCCGTTTGGGCAAGTCCAGACTCCTGGCTGTGCCATTGAGGTCCCCTTTAGGGGTTAGGTGGGGCACGTGGGTCTGGCTGCTGTGGGGTGAAATGTATAAAAGTTGGTCAAAGATTTACCAGATTCTCCCAGGGGAAATCCCCCCCCCCCACTTTCTGATAGCTGTCTCTTTCTTTCAATGGCCAGAGCTGGAGCCTGTGTTTAGATGCTCACTTCCTTTCTAGCCACTGAACTGATCTGCTTCGTGGAGGATAGGAAGGTGGTCCAGGAGGAAATAAATTGTTCTCTGGTGGAGAAAAACAAAGAAATCAATGGCATCCTTCCTGCTAAAGATGGTAAATTAACACATGCGTTTAGTTCCCTTCTAAACGCCTGTTAAGACAACAGGAAGGGGTTTTTTACAGGCAGAAACCCGTAAGGACGAGGAAAATGAGAGCAGCAGGAGTCTGGGAACTAAGCAGCAGCTGGCCAAGGGATAACTGGCTTAGCTGCACTCTCAGGAAAGCTGGACTCCAAGCTGGCGGCGGTGACCTGACTCACAGGGAAGACCCCGGCTCTGAACCTGGGGCTGAGACCTCTGGGAGTCGGGAAAGCCAGGAATATAAGAGAACTGTCTGGAAGCTGGGTTCAAAAGCAGTCAGAGCCCCGTGTCTCGACGGGGAAGGCTAAAATGGCAACGTTCTCATCCTTCATGTGGGGAATTCAATAAATAGTACTTGGAAAAAAACGCCAACTAGGCCGAGCTCGGGGGCTCAGTCTGTCATCCCAGCACTTTGGGAGGCCGAGTCAAGTGGACTGCCTGAGCCCAGGGGTTTGAGACCAGCCCAGGCAACTTGGCGAGACCTCGTCTCCACAATAAATAAAAAATTAGCCAGGTGTGGTAGCGCACGCCTGTAGTTCTGGCTACTTGGAAAGCTGAGGCGGAAGGGTCGCCAGAACCGAGCAGGTCAACGCTGGGGTGGGTGCTACTGCACTCCGGCCCGGGTGATGGAGTGAGACTCCAACTCAAAAAAAGAAAATTCCAACTTAACAGTGTAAGTGTGTTACTTAGAAATATGAACATACATACTAAAGAAAAATCCATTAAAGGGGTTGATGGGACTGCTTCTAGGGAAGGGGAGTTGGGGATAGTTGAAAGATGGCTCTTTCAACTATGTGCATGCATAATTCTAATAAAAAACAAAACGAACTTTGAAGAAAAAAGGAAGGAATCAAGGGACAGCAGCTGCCCCAAGAACCATGTGTGTCCCCAGGCCCGCCCAGGACCCCACCGGCTTCCCCACCTTCGGGGACTTGCTCTGGGTAGGGGGACACCTGCCTGCCTGGGGGTGAGAGCCAGGCTGCTCTTCTGGCAGGAGAGTGGGGTCTGGGCTCTTCTGGAATGACCGAGGAGAGAGGACCAAGCTCTGGAGAGACTGCCTGGCCTGGCCTGGCCTAGACCTCTCGGAATCAAAGCTTCCCCACTAAGAGCTGCCATGGTCGGGCCCATGATCGGGCGTGGCCAGGGTTGCATCTTACTGAGCAAAGTGGGCTGCAAAGTAATTTTCCAAGTTATGAAAGCTTTAACTACCCTTTGTGTTAGTCAGTTTAATGGAAAATTTTCCATAATGAATCCGACACAACCCTTCCTTCGTAAGTTTGATTCGCCAAAGTCCATAAGTTTGTTGTGTGAACTTCTGGTGGCCGAGGGTCATCTTGAGAGGTTGGGGTTTAGTGTGACGATCGCACCGTGTCTCCTGGAGCTCGCAAGTTTGAGGCCTCACACCCTTCGCGCCAGCCGCCTGCCCGCTGCGCCCATTCAGATCCTGTCGGGCGTGTTCAGGTCTGGTCCCGGGGTCCCGGGGTCCCGGGGTTGACAGTTTCCCTCCATCTCTTTCGTTTGACTCTCACTTCTTCCTGCTAATTTGTACCGTGTTTTTGACTGTTGTACACCAAGATGGCCTGGACAATGAGAGCCTTTTTCTGGATTGGTTCCATTGGTGCTTTGTCCCAGAAGTCAGGGGTACCTCGCCAGTAAGGGACGGCCTTTTTAAGTTCCTTTGATATTGGACGAGGCCCTTAGCCGCCCAAAGCCCCATGAGTTCAACACCTAAAGCACCGAAGCGGTCTCCTTGCCCCCAAGCACAGCGTCTCTGGTTCAGGCTCTGGATCAGGGTCACAAGGACCTTCACACCTGTACTCTGTGCAAAGGACTATCAGCGCTGTGGAAGGGAATCCCAGTAGAGGGAACACCATGGAAGGCAGGGCGGATTGCACCTTTGAGGACGCCATCATTGTCCTAGAAAAAGCCGCGGAAGCCATGGAGCCCGAACCAGTAAACTCCTGCTGGAGACAGCTGTCTGTCCCGATGCTGGGCACAGCTCCACAGGGTGGACGACAGAGCCGGTCAAGGAAGTCAGGAAGAGGTTGTGGATGTGGCAGAAAGGCGGGGGTGCGGGGCTTCGAGGCTGGGCCTTGGAGACATTCGCGCGCGAACAGGCGCCCCTGGAGGGATGAACAGAAGACGGGCTGGTGGGCCGAGCGTTTCCAACCCCGAGCCAGGCGCCCAGGAAGCGGACCGAGAGGCGGGGGCCGGGGGACGAGCTGCCGTGAGGCCACGTGGCGGGAGGTTCCCGCGGGCCAAGATGCCTTGACCTCTTCCACGACACAGACCTCCTGTGATGCCGGGACGGAAGCGAAGCCACACGGAGGGGAGGGCTGGTGCCACGTAGACCCACTCAGAGAGACGAAACGGCCAGCAAGTCAGACGGGGTGACCGTGTGTTTCCAGAAGCCGCACCGAGGGTGCCTCCGCTCCTGCCTCCTTCCACCTCCCCCCTCTGCCCCCCAGACAGCAGGGCCTCCTCCTCCTCCTCCTCCTCCTCTTCCTCTTCCGCCCACTCTGTGAAGACGATGAGGACGAAGGAAGATCCCTTTCCACGTCATGGAGAGCAAATATATTTCTCTCCCTTAAGATTTTCTTAATAACATCTTATTTTCTCTAGCTTTTTTGTTGTGGGGGTACAGCATATAATACATAGAACATACAAAATACATGGAAATTGGCCGGACTCAGTGGCTCAGCCTGTCATCCCAGCACTTTGGGAGGCCGAGGCTAGTAGATTGCCTGAGCCCACGGGTTCGAGACCATCCCGGGCAACTTGGCGAGACCTCGTCTCTACAATAAATCAAAAACTAGCAGGGCATGGTAGCATGTACCTGTAGTTCCGGCTCCTTGGAAGGCTGAGGTGGAAGGATCGCTGGAGCCCAGCGGGTCGAGGCTGCGGTGGCCAGGAGCGTGCCACTGCACTCCAGTCTGGGCGGTGGAGTGAGACTCCAATGCAAAAAAACCCCGTGGAAATCGACTGTGTATATTATGGGTAAGACTTGCATTCGGTCAACAGTAGGCTATTGGTAGTTATGTTTTCCGGGAGTCAAGTCTAATGTGAATTTTTGAGTGTGCAGGGGGTCAGTTCCCGTAACCTCCTCATTGTTCAAGAATCAGGTGTACAAATGGGACCCAAAAAGAAACAAAATGACTTTTTGGAGGGCTGGCTCCTTGCCATCCTGGCTTCCCCCTCTAGGTGGGTGTTCTGGGAACCCATCGGCACCCGCGGACCAGCTAGCGTCGTCAAAGGCTGCGTTCGGCTTCAGTGAACTTTTTGGCGATTCTTCCTGTGCGTTTGCCCGTTTCACGATGGGTGATTGACGAGCCCACCTGCCCACAGCACGCTGGCTGTTCCCTGTGGGACTCCCATGCCCCGCCCTCCCTGTCATCCGATCTCGCCCCAAGCAGCTTGGCTTTTTGCTTCTGACGAGCGTCCTCAAAGGGAGCCATTTAGCCGATGTGGAAGAGGGGCAACGAAGAGCGGCAGAAACACTCAAAGGCATCCAAATCGATGGGTTCAAATACTGTTTTGAAACCAGACTGGAAAAAGCGTCTTGGCAGGTGTATTGCAACAAACGGAGAGGACTTCGGTAGTGACTGAAGTTTAAACATGTACAAATAAATCCGCAGTCTTTAATGAATAAACTCTGGGTCTGGGGGTCTCCCCTCATATATATGTATGCCTGTATGCGTATATACTATAGTTGCAAAGGCTAGGCAAGCGGTGTGTTACTTGCTCTCCTTTGCTTTGAAAGGTGGGGCAGGGAGGCAGAACACGCCTGTGTGCTGGAAGGGTCCCCAAGGAGGAATGACAGGTGCCTGATGAGGGGACCCAGGAGGTCCTGAGCCGGGAAGGAAAAGACACCTCCCTGTATATCAGTGTATATGTTTAAAATCGTTGAATCACTGGGCGCGGTGGCTCACACCTGCAATGCCAGCACTTAAGGAGGCAGAGGTGAGAGGATTGCTTGAGCCCAGGGGTTCGAGACCGGCCTGGGCAACTTGGTGAGACCTCGTCTCTAGGGTAAATCAGAAAATTAGCCAGGCATGGTGGCGAACGCCTGTGGTGCCAGCTGCTTGGAAGGCTGAGGCGGAAGGATCACTTGAGCCCCGCGGATCGACGCGGGGGTGGCCGTGAGCATGCCACTGCACTCCAGCTTGGGCAACAGAGTGAGACTCCAGCTCAAATAATAAACAAAAAATGAAACTGTCGAGCCATGTGACTATGTCATCGGCTGAACATTAAAGTAAGAAGGAGTGTAAGGAAGGAGGAGAAGCAGGGACAGGCGGGGTCTCAGGGGCCTGGTCATCGTGCCAAGCCGCAGGACAGAAGGGGAGGGATCCATGTCATCGTGGTGACCCAGACAAAAACGCGCCAGGCCTGAGGATGCCCCCGTGTACGGCTGTGGGGCCCACCTCTCTGCGTCTCAGGGACGTACCCGGAGACCCTTGCCGACCCGTCCTGCCCACGGTCCCTCGACCGGCCCACGGAGGGCGTCGTGTGGCCACGTGCCGAGAAGGGTGGCGAGGCACTTGGGATCCTCAACGGACTAAAAGTCAAGCAGCTTCGCCGCGCCTGGATCGACCGGGATGGGACGTCCCGGCGAGGAAGCACGCCTCCTGCACACGGCTCATTCACCACCCGTGCTGTGTGGGCTTGGCATCTCGGGACAGCGCCATCCATCTGGGCTTCTGGGAGATATTTAGGAGACCTGGTGTGTATCTCTTCGTCTCCTGTGGAACGGGATTTAACAGTTCGGAATCCATCTTAAAATAATTTGGCTTTCGAGAATGCCAAGATTGCTTGGGAAGGAAGCCAAGACAGAGAGACGACCAGCTGGAACTGTGTGAAAAGTGATTAGGTACCTCCATGAGGACGAGGACGCGAACCCACGTTGGCCACTTGCCCCTGGGTCAGGCCCCTGGAGTCGTGGGGCAGAGCGGGCCATGTAGGAAGCTGTTTATTTAAACAGCTCCTGTGCACAGAGCATTCCTGTTATTAGGCAATTATCAGAGCTCCATATTTTGTTCTAGAGACATATGTACACCGTGTTAAGATGCCTTCAATACCGTTGATATTCATGGAGTTTCAGGAAATATCCCGCAGGACCCTGATTTGGAGAATTTGAAATAAAATCATGAGCATGTATTTATCTTCTCATTATTTAAAAGCTTTTACCCTTGGCTGAACGTTTCTATTTTTCAACCACACACAAAATTTTGCACTGGCTGTGCTTGTGATAAAAAGCACGTTTTCAGGACAGCAAAGTAAATTTTCTGTTGGAAAACTCATCTTCAAGTGTCAGTCTCAGATGAGTGTGTCTGTCTCACGAGGAGTTTTTAAGTGATATTACTTGCTTCGAAAATTTTAGCCATGTGCTCTGTGCTGTGTTTGAGGTGCACATCATTTAGGCTGGTAGAGAAAATCCCAAGCAGAATGCTTGAAAGGTCGTCTGCGCTGTGTTTGGCAAGAATAAACGGCTTCCGTGTCGTCGGAAGCAGAGACGGCGCCGTGTTCTGACTTGGCCCCCACCCCTTTCAAGGCAAAAACCTCTTTTTCGCATCTTCTTATTGTATATATCATACTTGATATTTTTAGAGCTGTTTGGTTTTCGTCTAAGTTGGCTATCTCTGGTGGGAAGCAGAAAACTTGATAGGAGTGGTAATTTCACGACATTCCAATGTGGTTGCGTGTAGTTGTACTAAATGTTCTGAGTTAATTATATCGTCTTGAAAAATGTGCACCCATTTATTAATTTTTATAAAATATGACACTGTATTGGCATTACATTTCATTTTTTGCCATTAAGCTTTAAGCTCCTATTTTAAAAAAATCTTTAAATGTTTAAATTGTAAAGCATTTAAGAAAATAATTGGGAAATTATGTGAAGCCAACACCCACACATATCAAAAATCTGAGTGGTTTGGAGCTTAGATGTGACAGGGAAGGAAGCAATGACTTTCCAAAATATGTTTCTTCATATCAGAACTCAGTAACCTACTTATGCGTGGCCATGCCAGTTCCTTTATAGCCACGAATCGAGGGTCGCATGATGTGTGCCGTGCCCACTGCGAACCGGTGGCCTAAATTCGTCCACTGTTCACGTGGTCACATCTTCCATTCACACCCTCGTAGACCCCACCTGACTGTGGACTGCTGTTTGACGACTCGATGTTTGTCTTCTTAGCTCTGAGCAGGTTTCTTCCTTGGTCAATGTTCCCGAAGAAAAATGACCCATGACGTTTCCCTAGGAACAGAAACTTGGGGCCAGGCGGGGGTCGGGGGTGAAGCGCAGCCTTAATAGGGGAACCTGATCTCAAACCAGGCAAAGTGGGGCCCAAAGGGAGGCCCGGATTTTACTGGTACGATGCCCACTTGTATACCTTAATCCTGAATTGTACCACACATATTTAAAGTTATATATATATATGTATACGTATATATGTATACGTATATATGTATACGTATATATATATACGTATACATATATATAAAGGGGGAGGAAGAACCCTGGGCTTGTGGGGTCAGAGGAACTTGATTGTAGGTTCTTGGCACAGAGCAGCCTTGTCCAGCCACGTCCAGCCACGCCCAACCACGCCCAGCCACGACCAGCCAGGCCTGCTTACCTCTGAACCTGCACTGCCCTAAGCGTGAATCTGTATTCCTGTGCATTTTGGATGCAGGTACTGCGATCCTGGCCTTCAAACCTAGATGTCTTTAAACACTCGGTATATTCTGACTGTTAAATAGGTAGCACACTGCAATCCTGTCACACTTTCCTAAGGTCTATTTACCGAGTTAGTGGTGGTGTTTTCAAGTGAAGTTTGTATTTTAAATCTTACTTAGAAAGAGTTTGATTTCTCCGGCCAGAATTAAGTGTTAACTCCTGTCTTACTTGGCTGGCAACGTGGTTAGAATCAAGGAACTCCGTCTCCAGCCCTACCTCTTTGAGGGTTGCCCTAAAATAATTACGTTTCACCTTTAAAGGAAACATGGACAAGGCCAAGCTTTATTGGGGACTTTTATAAGGCCCTTGAATTTTAACCAGACGAGCATATGGGACGTTGACTAATAGAAACAATCCGATGATTTTGTTACGCAGTTAACGTCAAGATAATGTGAACCACGATGTGTGGTTGTAAAACATACAAATTTGTGGTGAAAATGGGATGGCATAGTGCTTGGAAGATGCTGGAAGCACAAAGGGCCATGGAACTTGTTCCTGAAAGAAAAAGAAAACCCACGGCCCCTCACTATGGTTGGCCTGGCTTCTGTTTCTGAACCTGAAGATTGTTTTCACGGCAGGTATTCTTGTCGCCGCCACCAAGCAGCGGCCATGGCAGCAGCATCAACACCGTTCGGGACTCCTCTCCCTTCCTGGTCGCTCGAGTGTCTGGTGGTGGCCTTCACCCACCCCTCAGGCCACGCTGGGCCACGTAAGCCAAGAGCCACGTTTTGTAAGGATTTTGGGACACTTTGGGCTTAAATCCATAATTTAGAAACTGATGTTTGCAGGGGATCGTCACAAAAGAAATTTCGTCAGGATTGATAAAATTCCTATTATGTTTTTAAAGTGCATAGATTTTCCTTATTTATAATTCATCAATGAAAGGTACTTGTATTTTTGGCCAGGCGCAGTAGCTCACGCCTTTAAGCCCACTGCTTTGGGAGACCAAGACAGGAGGATTGTTTGAGGCCAGGAGTTTGAGACCAGCCTGGACAACATAGCAAGACCCTGTCTTTACAAAAAAATTTTTAAAAAATTAGCTGGGCATGGTGGCATGTGCCTATAGTCCCAGCTGCTTGGGAGGTGAGGTGGGAGGATCACTGGAGCCCAGGAGTTCAAGCCTTCGGTGTGCCATGGTCATGCTACTGCACTCCAGCCTGGGCAAGATCCCATCTCTAAAGGAAACAAAAAAGAAAAATGCTTGTGTTTTAGTGCTGGAGCTTCCTCTGTTTCAGTTCCTAACGCTGCAGGTGGAGAAGCAACAGCCCCACAGAAAGCCATCCTGGGGTGCGAGTTCCCGAAGAGTGACAGGAGCCTGCGTGGGGACAGCCTTCGGTGGTGTCTGCCGAGGGAATGACAGCAGCTGTGCTCGGTTCTTTCCACTTGCTCAGAAGGAGAATCTGGCTTGGGTGGCTCTCCTGCACCGGCGATCCTTGTAAGGCCCATCAAGTGTTGTCACAGCCCACGGGGAGGGCCACTGGCTCTGCACCCCTGCAAATGCACGGTTCCCTTCCCAGAGTGGGGGATGCCGCTCTCAGATGCTGGCGACTCAGGCCGAAAAAAGACACGTTGATCATTGGTAAACACGCGGCATGCATAAAAGTCAGATGTTTACATGTCTACATGCAAAAAGGCAGCTGCGTGCCCACCGGGGTCCCAGTCAGATGGCAGGAGACAGGACTGCCCTGGAGGCTGCTGGGAGAACAGCGTCTGGAGGAGCCAGGCTTGTTTCTGAACCGGTCATGGAAGCCTCGGGCTTTTGAAGCAGCCTCAAAAGGACAGGAGCTGAGCTGACGGCCGTCTTCAGTCAGACTCGGCGTTCCTGTCACTTCACTCGGGACACAAACGCCAGCAAAGGCCATTGCAGGAAATGGTAAAGGACTCCTGTCTGTCTTGCTGTGTAACTTTGTTACTTATCGATTGATTGAGGCAAGGTCTCACTGTGTTGCCCAGGCTGGTCTCGAATTCCTGGCCTGAAGGCATCCTCCCGCCTCAGCCTCCCAAAGCTCTGGGCATGAGCCACTGTGTCCAGCCTTGTTATGTAACTTTCCAGTGTCATTGCTTGTAATTTTATAGTTACGGCAAGGGCAGTCAGCTCACCGGAGGAAGCATGTATTCCCCCTTCATGTTCTGTCTGGTCACGTCGTGAAAACACGGGGTGGACTTGGGGTTTTCGGAAATTTTAGACTTGTCAGATTTATAGCTTTTAGTTTATCTCCTAAGACCAAATGATCTGATGTTAACTAAATAAGCCGCTGTCTGTGATGCAGCCTGCAGAGTGTTACACTGTAGCATGTAGTCCCTGTGTGCTACCAAATCTTCCACGCATGGCATGTTTTCTAGTACAGATATCCTGATTTGCTGCCATGCCTTTTGGGTTTATTTTGGCGTTGGTTTCAAGCCCCAGTGATTGTTATATATTCTCATGTCATCATGTTGCTGCTATTGCTATATTTACTAAGTTGATGCCTGTAAGCTCAGCCGTTATATTCCAGAACAAAGCTATAAAGATTTCTTGATGAGTTATGCTGAAAATGTAAACATTTGTTCCCATACCCCAGTTTGCTGCCATGCTTCTAGACTCCCAAGCCTTTCGCAAAGCGCTTAGCATACTTTAGTTGTTTTTTGTTTTTGTTTGTTTTTGAGTTGGAGTCTCACTCTGTCGCCCAGGCTAGAGTGCAGTGGCACCTCACGGCCACTCCAGCATCGACTTGCTGGGCTCCGGCAATCCTTCCACTTCCACCTTCCAAGTAGCCGGAACTACAGGCGTGTATTGCCATACCCAGCTAATTTTGTATTTAATGTAGAGACGAAGTCTCACCAAGTTGCCTGGGCTAGTCTCGAACCCGCCGGCGAAGGCAATCCACTCACCTCGGCTTCCCAAAGCGCTGGGATGACAGGCTGAGCCACCGAGCCCAGCCTTTAGTGGGTTTTAATCAGACTCCACACAGCATACATTCCAATGACCCCCACGCGGTATGTGATCAAGGCATGTTGCTGGCT
Organism: Carlito syrichta; assembly: GCF_000164805.1. NCBI lineage: Eukaryota > Metazoa > Chordata > Mammalia > Primates > Tarsiidae > Carlito > Carlito syrichta. Next base: position 35,226 of record NW_007079835.1, on the reverse strand, counting down.
GGCCAGGTCGTGTTCTTCAAGCACCAAAAATGACTTTCATGATTTAAAACGAGAGCTTTTGTATCTCAGTTTTGTGAGTCCTGACTACTAATCACAGAAATAGATGTGTTCTAGAAAAATCTGTGTGGTAAAGAAACCTTGGCCGGTGTGGTGGCTCAGCCTGTAATCCCAGCACTTTAGGAAGGCTGAGGCAAGAGGATTGCCTGAGCCTGGGAATTTGAGACCAGCCTGGGCAACTTGGTGAGACCTCGTTTCTACAATAAATCACAAAAACTAGCCGGGCATGGTGGCGTGTGCCTGCGGTACCAGCTACTTGGAAGGCTGAGGCGGAAGAATCGCTGGAGCCCAGCAGGTGGAGGCTGCGGTGGCCGTGAACGTGCCACTACTCTCCAGCCTGGGCGACAGAGTGAGACTCCGACTCAAAAATAAATGAATAATAAAGAAATAAAACATGCTGACCTTCCCTGTGAACTTTCTTTGGGTTAGATATAGGTTGGGAGGAATCAGATAAGGGGGAATTGTCTTGTGTGTGTGTTTCTCTCTCTCTCTCTTGACGTTTGAGGTGTTTTTATATTTTAGAATTGTGGAGTGCATGTGAGTCAGATTTCTGCATAAGTACGTTGCACACGGGTGAGGTTTGTAACCGACGTGGACGACCAAGCCTTTCCCACGGTTGGAAGCTCACAGCTTCCGTGCGCCCTAACCGCCTCCCTGCGCCTCCCGGCTGGCATCGTTTCCACCCTCCGACTGTTTCCCCGTCGGGTCTCCGCTCTCCGGGCAGCCTGTCCTTTCACAGCCTCTGGCCCTGGCTCCCTCCCGCCTCCCGGGCCTGGGCAAGCTGCTTTCTTGAACCCAGGAGGCACGTTCTGTCCACGTCGGTCCTGCCACCTGCTCTTCTGTGCTCCCCGCGGCTGCAGCCCCCGCCTGCTCGTGGGCGTGAAGCCCAGCCTGGTGGGACCCTGCCACTGCCCTGGTGCCCCACGGGGGTCGAGGGCTCCGAAGGCGACGTGAGCCGTCGGTCCCCAGTGGAGCGAGGCTACCAAGCAGGCACCCTGGCGCTGGAACCCCCCACTGTCGTGCGATGCCTCTGTGCCAGCTTTGGAACGTGTGCGTGGCGCACCTCGCGAGTGGCCCCAGCGGGCCTGGCGGTTGTGGCGTGGAGTCTCGCGTGACGGTCGCCCGTTTCCCTTCCCGGCTTCTCTCCCCTCCATCCTGCGGGCCTCGAAGCCCCGTCCCCTCTCGTTCCAGGGAGCCACCCCTCTTCGCGCCTGTCTCTCCCCTTCCCTGTGCCCACCAGGCCTCAGTGGTCCTTATGAGAATGTGGTGCCGCTTGACCACCAGACGTTCAGATGCCATGAGGGCTAATGAGGCAGCTCAGAAAGCCGGAGCGCTTGCTGTGTAGACCTGCATCAAAACCTAACGGAAGACCAGCAGCCCGCAGATTGTTGTGAGGGCTGCAGTGGCAGGTCTGAGGCTTGGCCAGGTGTGAAGAGGGGGTGATGTGTGTGTGTGTGTGTGTGTGTGTGCGCGCGCGCGCGCATACATGTGCATGCATGTGTGTGTGTGCACGCATGTGTGTGTGGTTTCTTTTTTGAGTCAGAGCCTCCCTCTGTCTTTCAGGCTGGAGTGCAGTGGCCACTCGCGACCACCGCAGCCTCGGCCTGCTGGGCTCTGGCAACCTTCCGGGTCGCTGGAGCTACAGGCGCGCGCTGCCACGCCCGGCTTATTTTCCGATATATTGTAGAGCCGAGGTCTCGCCAAGTTGCCCAGGCGGGCCTGGAGCCCCTGAGCTTGGGCAGTCCTCTCATCTCAGCCTCCCAAAGTGCTGGGACGACGGGCTTGAGCCCCGGGCCTGGCCAAGCCCCAAACTCTAAACCCTGGTTTTGGGACACGGCAACTGCCTGTTTGTGGCCATTGTGATCTTCACTCTTTGTTGTTTTGTTTTGTGTCCAGTCCGCTGAGCCAGCCACATCCAGTGAAAGGAAAAGCAGGCACAGGGCATGCAGCGGCGTCTGAGCCAGTCACCAGCCGGGTGGGGCCTTCAGTTAGTCAAGTCAGGGTGGGCACAGGAGCCGTCATGGGCAGAAGAGACACTGGAGACGGAAGAGCGGCCGGTGGGGACAAACTGGGGATGACTTGTAGGAATTCCTGTTCCTTCTTGAAACCGTGGGGCTCTCCTCGTATCAGCCTGACAGGAAGTAGGGACACAGCTGCTAGAAGGTGGGGAAAGCATTGAGGAGGGAAAAGACTACATAGAAAGCATGAGACATTTATCCAAAGCTTGGCAGTTCTTGCTTGATATTTAAAGACACCAAGGAGTAAGGCTGCTGTCCATCACTCTCTGAAGAGTTGCCTTGAGATGGCGTTGTGCCGAAAGGGGATTAGACATCGGAATGCCAAACCAGAGAGTAAAATTGTGCAAAAGATGCAGAAAGTGTCTTGTAAAGTTTGCGGCCATTCCACGCTTTCTGTAATAGCAAAACATTTGAAACAACTCGGTGTCGGTCGTCAGGAGGTGGGTTAAATTCAATGTTGGCTTGTCCACACGGTCGGTCTCAGTAGCTGTTTAAGGATGAGGAAGAGCTCTAGACACCTGGTACCTGAGAAGGGAGACCCCCCGGCCTCAGCCTGGTTTACTCGGATTCTTGACACTGTTGTGAGAAAAACTTAAAGGACAAGCCAGAAAACAAAAACAGAAGAGAAGGCGTTTTATTGTAAAAAGCAAGTTCACCCTTGAAAGAGGGAGTGCGGACACACTGGAGGGAGTCAGTGGTGCCCAGAGGGACCCGGGGTTTTTCTTTTTATCGCTATGTCTAACTAAGGGGTGGAATGTTCACGTGAGGGGGTGGAATATTTGCGGGTTTTCTGGGGAAAGGTGGGGTTTTCCCAGAATGGGGTGCCCTCCCCTTTTCTGCCCATATTCGGTCACACCTGGGACTGTGATCACGGTGCTGGTGGGCGTGTCATTTAGTTTGCTAAGCTGTTACAAGGAGGGGAATAGCTTGAGGGTCACGTCTGTCACCACGTTGGATTAAACTGAGGGTAGACGGTAACTCTTGTGACCAGGCTTCAGAGCCCCTGAAAAGCAGGACCTTTTCTTGGGGTGATCACGTGATTTCTCAACTGCTGCCCGGTGCTTTTCCATCCTTCTGCGACCACCCAGCTCTGCTCCGATCTCACGCTGATGTGGAACCATCTCCCCTGTGCAATATTAGAGCAAAAACACAATGACCAGGTCCAGAACAGTGCACACAGGATGCTGCTTTTTATGTAAGGAAGGGGAATTATGAATATATGTGCACACCTTTGCTTACACTGGCAAGGAGAGACAGCACAATAAAAAGATAAACTAAAAACTCATTAAAAAATATATATATATAGGGGAATGATCTGGGCAGAGAAAGTGAGGAGGAAGTAGGACTTCCCTGAGTGCACCTTGATGTGGAGTTTGATTTGGAGTCATGGGATGTTTTGACATAATGATAGAACAAGTTACACCCAAAAAGCACCCCCAGGACTCATACGCAAAACAAGGAAAAATAAGCACAAACTGAGCCTGGCCGGGACCTCCCCACACAGAGGAAAGAGCCGTCCCAGGAGACCACAGAACTGCTTCTAGCTGCAACTGCTCGTTCTCCACGGGACACACGCTCGGACACACGCTAAGCAGTGCCAGGAGTGTCTGAGTTCCTTCGGCAGTCTTCCTGCGAGGCGTCCTGTCGGGTGTTGAGGGGTTAAGGCTTTTCCACCTGAGAGGGAATAAAAAGCTTCCGATGAAAAATTTTATGTGACAGCCCATGCACTAAATCTGAATGAGAGGATCCTAGGGTCCGCTTGGCGAGACTTTTGAATGACAGGAGGGAGCGCTCACCTGACGGTGCACGTCCTGGTGTAGACTTGGAGCAGAAACACAGCTGGAGTTTGGGGTCCTGCTGCACATGCCCTTCCCGAAGGCTTGGAAGCCGGCCCCAGGCCGCCCCTGACCGAGACAGGCAGTGCGTTCCTCGGCGCCCTTTCTGACCCAGTCCTCAGCGGGCACCTGCCTCCTGAGGCCCTGAGACCCGGTTCTGGGCCCGGCCCTCCTCCCCTGCTGCGTGGCCGTCCATTTCCAAAGCCGTGGCTCTTCACAGGAGGAAGGGGCCGCGGCCGCGTGGATGGCGCTGGAGACCGTCATCCCGGTGAACTGGCTCAGAAACAGAAACCTGAACACCCCGTGTCCTCACCGGCATGTGGGCGACACCGGGGCCACCAGAGCGGGCATGCGGGGAGAGGACGAAGCTTCGGAAGTCGCCATCGGGCACAGTGGGAATGGGCCGCCTGAGACCCAATTCCAGCCACTGCACGGCAGGCCCATGTAACACACATGCACGTGTCCCCCGAGTCTAAAATTTAAAAAAACGAGGAGGGGGAATGATCTCATGTGCCCTGCTGGCCCTTCAAAACTGTGGGGCTGGTCACCGACTTCTGAGACGCCCTCCCCTGTCGATCCGTGAAGGGTCTGTGTCCTCCCACGACGGCGCCCCCCCCCGGGCCGCGCTTGTGAAACGCCCTTGCAGGCTGGGGTCGCTTAGCCGTGCCTGGAACGCTATGGCTTGACGGTCCCTCGCCCCGGATCGCAGCGGTAACACACCTGGTCTCTCTGCTTCTTTCAGCCATGGAATTCCACGAACACCTGCACAGCATCGGCACCAAGGAGGGCCTGAAGGAGCGGAAGCTGCAGAAGGCGGTGGAGAGCTTCACCTGGAACATCACCATCCTGAAGGTACCGCCGTGGCGTGGCCCACGCGTGGCTGCGCGGGCTTCTCGGCACGCGGCCTCCTCCCGGCGTGACAGGTCCTGCCTTGTGCGTGACCAGCCGGGTGACAGCCCGGACGCTGAAACCGCTGCGGAACTCTGTCCCTGAGTCTGCAGGCACAGCCGCTCGGCCCTGTGGCCTGGACGGGGAACGCGGGGGTTTCTGTGGTTGGCATGGTGTGGGCGCTGGCGGACAGGGGGCCTCGCCACTTTGAGCTTGGAACCCTTTAGGGTTCATAGATGCCAGGCAGAGGAACGATTGGGAATTTACAGATTGTGGTGACTCAGATTTCTTTTCTTTCTTTCTTTTGTTTGAGTCAGGGGTCTCAGTCTGTCGCCCAGGTTGGAATGCCATCACAGCTCACTATAGCCTCAGCGTCCTGGGCTCAGGCGATCTTTCCGTCCCAGTCGCCTGAGTAGCTGGGTCTGCAGGCCCGCGCCACCATGCCCAGCTAATTTTTTTTTTTTTTGTAGAGATGAGGTCTCACTATGTTGCCCAGGCTGGTCTCAAACTCCTGGGTTCGAGCGGTTCTCCCGCCTCAGCCTCCCAAAGTGCTAGGACTAAGGCGTGAGCCACCAGGCCCACCTCAGGCTTCATGTAACACTCTAATGTGTGATCACAGCCTCAATGTTCAGATGATCCCAGGAAAACAGAGACTTGTGTGGGGCTTCATCGCGGGAAACAGGTCACAGAAGCTGTCCTTCAAGGGAGAAGCGATCTCCCTGTTGATCTACCTGGGCACGACTGTGCTTAAAAGTTATTTTCATCTTATTTTATTATAAAAGTAATACGTTGTCATGGTGGAAAAGCCGAAGGAGCAACAACCGAGGTCATGATCCCGCCGTCCAGACGGCGCTTGCTGGCCTGCTGCCCTGTGTCCTCTCCGCCTTGTTTTCCTGTCCTGTGGCTCGCATGGCAGAATTTTCAAAGCAGTGCTGTGCTCGTGCCTCGAAGCCTTTGCGTTTTCTCTCCACGACTCTTACTTTTCTTCTCGGTGCTCGGGAACAGGAATAACGGCGACGTGATCGTGTTCGTTCATTCTGGGTCTTGGGCAACTCTGTGTAAGATGGCTGTCTGGTGTCCGCCTTCTGGCTTCACGCTCGGTCGAAGTCGTGGGGGAGAAAGGAAAGTGTCCCCTCCGCCCTCGGGGGGGTCTTTGGGAGTGACCAGACGACCGCCGTCAGTAGGAGGAGGGCAGACGTGCTCACGTAGCTGCGTCCGCTCAGGGCCTGGCCGGGGAACGGTCCCTGATGACCCAGCAGTGCAGAAGTTCACACGCCCTTCTTGGAAGGGGAGACGGGGAGTGGGTGCATTGCAGGCGGGCCCCGTGTTCAGGCAGTGGGGAGGACACCATTTTTTCCAGGACTGAATGGGACCCGGGAGCACTGGTTTGGAAGGAAGTTCACCTGGGCCCTGGGTGTGGTGTTGACTTTTCAGTCTCTGGGATACGAGTTTTAATCTTCTCCAGTCGATGAAATTTCAGAGGGGAGAGTGAGGGCCACTGTGCTCCTCTTCGAGGGCCCAGTGTCTAGGCAGGTCATGGAACTTCGTAGATCAGCCTCCTCCTGCGCTTTGGAAAAGACAGAGGATGGAGAGCACAGAGCCGGAGTCTGAGGCGCCCCAAGCCTGGCGGCTTCGGCTGTGCGTGTCAGAACGCCACATCTTGTTTTCTGAGCCCCGGCAAATCCAAGACTGTAAAGACATTCTCATGGCTGCCTCTTTTAATTTCCTCGTTCCCCCTCAAGTTCAAAGCTCCATCCCTGCAGCTGACAATTTTCTGACTTGATCTACGAAAGGCCCGCAGCCACCCCCGCCAAAGCGAGCCACGTCGCGTTTTCTCACATGAAGCCCTGCTCATTTTTAGAATTACAGTCAGTTTCCTGACTTCTTCACTTCCCTTCTCACCCAGGTGCTTTATATAGGTGTGTGTCTACATGTGTATAGATGTGTATGTGTACACGCACACACTCACACTGCTTAGAACTGGCCTCTGATGGCTTGCATTTCAGTCGCCAGCAGACAGAAGGCTTCACAATTCTAAAGGACTTTGCAACCTGGTGGCTGACCCTGCCCAGAGGTAGGGCACGCTGCAAATGTCCTGCAAACACAGCCTAGTCGTTTAAGCCCTGTGGCAGGAGCACACGCCCACCTCGCTTTTATTACTGGCAGATACAGACCCAGGGACCCAGCTTGGGCCTGTCAGCCACCCTCACTGCTCACGGTGGCCTGGCAACCAGCACAAGGCGTCCCTGGGAGCTTGTTGGAAATGCAGATTCTTGGGCTCCACCCCAGTCCTGCTGAGTCAGAACCCCTTTTCTACAAGATCCCCAAGTGATTCTGTGAGGTTCGAGAAGCCTGGGCCGGGCGTCGTGGAAACAGGGGCCTGGGGCATGGGCTCAAAAAGCGGATAGTCTCGCGGCTCGGAAGCAGCTGGGCTCCGCAGCGAGGCTGGAGAAGCCTGCTTGCTTGCTTGCTTGCTTGCTTTTTTTTTGAGTTGGAGTCTCACTCTGTCGCCCAGACTGGAGTGCAGTGGCCGCTCCCGGCCCCGCAGCCTCAACCTGCTGGGCTCCAGCGATCCTTCCGCCTCAGCCTTCCAAGTAGGTGGAATTACAGGTGCGCGCTACCACGTCCGGCTGATTTTTTGATTTATTGTAGAGATGAGGGCTCACCAAGTTGCCCAGGCGGGTCTCGAACCTGCAGGCTCAGGCAATCCGCTCACTCAGCCTCCCAAAGCACAGGATTACAGGCTGAGCCACTGAGTCCGGCTTCAAGCCTGCTTTCTTTCGGGTCACGTCCAGGAGAGGGAATTAACGCCTCAGACTTAGGTTCACATGGACGTAAGTGTGCAGGGTGGGACAATGGGTGTTTTGAATGTCTAGGAGAATCTTTCGCAGATGGTGCTCAGGGACAGTGGATGCTGAGGGAAGAGCGGGCGGAGCCGGCCAGTCCCGTGTCCCTTCTGTGTCGCGGAAGGGCTTTGCCCATCCCTGCGTTTCACGGGTTGGTGCTTTCTTCTGGAAGAGTGCTCACGGCGTCCGCACACAAGTCTGGGTCCAGGTCGAGCTGCCAGTGTCTTCCTGGAGGGCGGGCATGGGCTCCCTTGAGTACCCCCCACGCCTCTTTCTTGGGGAGGGGGCAACTCCCCAGGCAGGTGATGTGAGGTGGGCAGCCCCACGGGGCCTTCGGGGGGGGCAGAGGCCCAGTGTGGAGGGGGGAGGGGGAGGCGGACGGGAGGTCCTGCTGAGGAAGCCCGACGGTGGCCGGAGGTGGGCATGACCTGGTGCTGGGCATGAGCCCTCTCTGAGCCCTGCCCCAGGGTCCTGGACCGGGGCCTCTGTGGGTGGACCCAGGAGCTTGCCTGCTTCACGGGTCCCTCGGGGATCCTGAGACACGCTGAAAAACAGACACCGCTGCCGTGCGGTGGGGAGTGTTTGGCCTGTGCCTCGCCGCTCATTTTGAGCCGTGAGGAGGTGGGGTGACGGGCCATCGGGAGGGGGACTTCTGGTGTGAAACCAGGACAGTCCCGCGCAAACCAGGGCCGTGTCACCCTGGGAGGAGGCCCCTGCCAGTCAGAAAGTCCCTTCGTCTAAGGAGTCCCCCAGTGTGTAGGAATCTTCGCTTGCTTAGTTCAATTTTTTTTTAATGTTGAGGATTGTTTTAAAACACAGAAATGAACGGAAAGCAAATAAAGTCATCCATCCGGAATTATCTACTGTTAACATCTTGGCATACTTCTTGAATTTAAATTATTGATTTGTTTTTGTAATCCCATCTTTTCTCTTTTAAGAGTCAGAGTCTCACTTCGTTGCCCAGGCTGGAGTGCAGTGACACACTCACGGCCACCTCAGCGTCCACCTGCTGGGCTCCGGCGATCTTTCTGCCTCCAAGTAGCCGGAACCACAGGCGCGTGCTACCTCACCTGGCTCATTTTGGATTTTTATTGTAGAAACGAGGTCTCGGCAAGCTGCCCGGGTTGGTCTTGAACAGGCTGAGCCACAGAGCCCGGCCTATTTCCATCTCTTTTAATGTAGAAAAGATAAAAATGTTTAAATGACCTCAGGTCCTTTCTCCGAGAAATAACTGCTATTAGACATGGGTGACTTCTCCTGGAGCCTTTCCATATGCGTGTGTCTGGGTGGGCGGCTGGATGGATGGGTGGAGATGTCTTTTATTCGTTCTGAGTCTCACTTTTCACACTTGGACATCTTTGCAGTTGGGGTGCATCTGACGGTGCCTGGCACCTTTGCATTAGGTCTAGTTGGGTCGGCTGTGATTTTTCCATGGCACATTACGTCCTGGGACATCTCACAAGCACTGTCTTCTCATATTATGGAATGAGGCACATTGGTAGATAGGATCTATTATATTTGGCTTTTTAAACTTTTGAACACTAAATTTCGTTTTACTTAATTTAACAGGAGAAAGGTAATCCCTACATAAATAAGTTAAATCGGCCAGGCGTGGTGGCTCAAGCCTGTCATCCCAGCACTTCGGGAGACTGAGGCAAGAGGATTGCTCGAGCCCACGGGTTTGTGACCAGCCCAGGCAACTTGGTGTCTTGTTCTAGGGTTTCTTCTGTGTCCTGGGGACAGGGCAGACTTCATTCCACAGACTTCCCCACTCAATCGCATCAGTCTTCTTTTTAGGTCAACTATATGGGCAAAATTTATGTGAAGTAAAATGTGCCCATCTGGATCACACAGTTTGATGAGTCTTGACAAATGTTAATACAGACACCTCAGAGAGAAAGCAGGTTCCGTTCCTGGCCACTGCCAGAAAGCCAGTATCACAAAAGGGAGTCACGGACTTTTTGGTTTCTCCGTGCATATAAAAATTATGTTTACACTACACTGTGGTCTACCAAGGGTGAGGTAGCATTATGCCAGAAAAATGGTGTACAGGCCGGGTGTGGTGTCTCACGCCTGTTCTCCCACCACTTTGGGAGGCCGAGGCAAGAGGATTGCCTGAGTTCCGGGGCTTGAGACCAGCCTGGGCAACGTGGCCAGACCTCGTCTCTACAGTAACTCAAAAAATCAGCCAGGCACGGTGGCGCATACCTGTAGTTCTAGCTACTTGGAAGGCTGAGGTGGAAGGATTGTCTGAGCCCAGCAGGCTGAGGCTACAGTGGCCATGAGCGTGCCCCTGAACTCCAGACTGGGTGACAGGGGGGGACTCCAATTCAAAAAAAAACAACCCCCAAACAGTGTCCATACCTTAATTTTAAAATACTCTCTTGTAGCCGGGCTCCCGCGCTTTGGGAGGCTGAGGTGAGTGGATTGCCTGAGCCCACGGGTTCAAGACCCGCCTGGGCAACTTGGCGAGACCTCATCTCTACAATCCATCAAAAATTAGCCGGGCGTGGTAGCGCGCGCCTGTAGTTCCAGCTACTCGGAAGGCTGAGGCGG
>NW_007079835.1:19916-24875 GCF_000164805.1 Carlito syrichta | reverse complement strand
ACTGCACTCCAGTCTGGGCGACAGAGTGAGACTCCAACTCAAAAAATAAAAAATAAATAAGTAAATAAAATACTCTCGTTAAAGAATGCGAATGCCGTCTGAGCCTTCAGCGAGGTGTCTGTTTCCGCTGGCAGAGGGTCTTGGTGCGATGTGGTGGTGCTGACTGGTCAGGGGGCGGCTGCTGGGGTGGCCGTGGCGGTTTCTTAAAGTAAGACAATAATGAAGTTTGCCCATTAGGGGACGCTTCCTCTCGTGGAAGATTTTTCTGTCGCATGCGGTACTTTTTGGTGGCATTTTACCCCCGTGGAATTTCAAGAGTGGAGTCAATCTCAAACCCTGCAGCTGCTTTACCAACTGAGCACGTGGAACCTTCTAGTCCTTCGCCGTCATCTCAACAGTGTTCACGGCGTCCCCACCCGAAGGAGGCTCCGTCTGGAGAAACCACTTCCTCTGCTCATCCGTGAGAAGCAGCTCCTGTCCTCTCAAGCTTCATGGCGCGACGCAGCGATTCCGCCCCATCTCCAGGCTCCGGTCCTAACCCTAGGCCCCTGCTGTTTCCACCCCGTCTGCGGCGACTTCCTCCACGGAAGTCTCGAACCCCTCAAAGGCATTCGGTAGGGCTGGGAACACCTCTTTTCACCTCTTGTGAATGACTCTTGTTACTGCTGGCATTTTGACCTCTTCTCATGGATGACCAATGTTCTTAATGGCATCGAGAATGGTAAACCCTTTCTGGAAGGTTTTCTTTTCTTTTCTTTAGATTGGAAAGTATAGTTTATTAGAAAGTAAATCAGAGAGAAAGAGAGAGAGGAGATTCATCTCCCCGAGGTAGAGGAGGGGGCCAAAGCTAAGAAACATGGCGGCCATAGCTCAAAGAGCCACGTGGACGTGCCGGAGTTTAACAAAGCAATGGCCTCCAGAAGGTTTCCAATTTGCTTTGCCCGGATCCATCAGAGGAGTCAGTATCTGTGGCAGATGTAGCCTATGAAATGTGTCTCCTGAATAATACTATTTGAAAGCCAAATTAACTCCTTGACCCACGGGCTACAGAATGCGTGCTATGTTAGCAGGCAGGCAGATGACATTCATCCTCCCTGCACATCTCCATCGGAGCTCTTGGGTGACTGGATCTGTCGTTAGTGAGTGGGACTATTTTGAAAGGAATTTTTTTTTCCTGAGCAACAGGTCCCAGCAGTGGGCTCAGACTATTCAGAAAACCGTGCTGTAAACAGATGTTCTGCTGCTTTCTTTTTTTTTTGAGTTGGAGTCTGTCGTCCAGGCTGGAGTGCAGTGGGTGGCATCTCATGGCCACTCCAGCATCAACCTGCTGAACTCCAGCGATCCTTCTGCCTCAGCCTTCCAAGTAGCCAGAGCTACAGGCATGTGCTACCACATACGGCTAATTTTTTTGTTTATTTTAGAGACGACGTCTCGCCAAGTTGCCTGGGCTGGTCTTGAACCCGCGGCCTCAAGCAGTCCACTCACCACGGCCTCCCCAAGTGCTAGGATGACAGGCTGAGCCACCGGCCTGGCCGTCCTGCTGCTTTCTAACTCAGTCTTGCTTTGGTCTGTCCCCAGCCTTGTCTTCTCTGCATTTATTCTGAAGGCTCAATCTGTTTGCGTTTCCCAGCTCAGCCCAGCCTTGTGGCTCTGGGCAAAGCAAATTGGAAACCTCTCTTAGCTTTGTGGCTCTAGATCCCTGTCGTGCTGTGTCCTTGGATCAGGCCTCCTCCACCTTAATCCACTGTGTCCAGGCAGGTGTAGTCGTAAGGCACCAAGTATGGCCACCTCCAGGCTGGTCCCCTTGTCTGCCACCGCATAACAAGCCATGCCAAAGCGAATGGCTTAAACAAGGACAGCTGCTTTTCCTCATGATTCCGCAGGTTGGCTGGGCTCAGCGGGAGGTTCTGCCCCACGTGGGATCGCTTGTGAGACTTCTTTCTGCTGGGGCCCGAGTTGCCCTGGGACATCCAAGAAGGCCTCCCTCACGAGGCTAGTGTCTCACCGGTGGCGACCAGAAAGGCTGGGCTTTCACCGCATCGGTGTCATACTTTGGACCTGAACTAAGCGTGTTACCACCCAAGAAGTTTTCCAGACGGATGGCTGCCATGCCAGCTCCCTGTCCCGAACGCCTCCACCCCCAGAATCAAGACTAACAGGAAACTCAGAAGCAATTAGAGATTTATTCTCTCTAGGAACGTAAGACTTCTGCCAAAAATAAGTCAGCAAACCAGATGGCTGGGCGCCTGGTGAGATGTGGATTTTGACTCTCTCATCTCTGAGTGACACCAAGGATACCCAAGGCCTTGTGGAGACTTGCAGGGTGACGGGAAGGATAAAGCACACTGGTCAGTCGGCGGGGACGGGACACGTGCAACTCCAGATGCCAAGCGGGGGCCCAGCACTCGGGCAGGCAGGCGGCTCGCTCCGGGGGCCAGTCTGTCTTCCTGCTGGCCTCGGGCTCCCCTGGTGTCTGCCCCTTCTTGATCCCAGAGCCAGCTGTGTCTCTGTGGGGAGAGGCAGTCTTGGGAAAGTCCCTGAGATCTGCTGTGATCCCACGTGGGGAAGCCAGGCAGCAGGGAGGCGGCCACAGCACCCAGGGAGCCTCTCGGGGAGGCCTGCGGCCCAGAACCGCCCAAACAGACATGCAGAGGCCAAATCAGGCACTGATGGCTTACATTTCTGGTTGCAGCAAAACAAATATACTTCTGAGAATTTTTGCGCCTTCTTCAGACGCCCCAAATGGTACGAGTGCCTTCCGCTTTCTCCTTCCTCCCACTGCGAGGGAGGGGGAAACCGTGTCTGCGACCCCCATGGAATGGCGGGCGCAGTCTTCGGCTCTCCAGCTCCCAAGCGTGTGCCATCGAGGGGCCGGTGGCCACGGTCAGGGGAAGCCGGTGGCTCGCTGGGTCTCTCACCCCAGAAGCGAGGAGCTTGGTTTTCCCTCATAGGTAGTTCGACAAAAGGGCTTTGAAAAAATGAACTGGAGGCTAGAATCCCTCTTGTTTTACCTCTGGGTCTCAAGCAGAGCCACAGATTGCGATTGTTAATTTTGGCTTCAAAAACAAGGTAGCACTAACAGGTGTGTCTTGGCATATTTTTTAATATATTAAAACTAGAGGCCAGGTGCGGTGACTCAAGCCTGTCATCACAGCACTTTGGGAGGCTGAGGTGAGAGGGTTGCCTGAGCCTGGGGTTCACAATTAGTCTGGGCTACTTGGTGAGACCTCATCTCTATAATAAACCAAAAAAATTAGCCGGGGCGGTAGTGTGCACTTGTAGTTCCGGCTATTTGGAAGGCTGAGATGGAAGAATTGTCTGAGCCCAGCATGTCGATGTTGGGGTAGCCGTGAGCATGCCACGGCACTTCAGCCTGGGCAACAGAGTGAGACTCCGACTCAAAAAAAAAAAAGTAGGGCTTGATGCAGTGACTCATGTCCATAATCCTAGCACTTTGGGAGGCTGAGGTGAGAGGATTGCTTGAGCCCAGAAATTCAAGACCAGCCTGGGTGACATAACAAGACCTTGTCTCTACCAAAAATAATAAAAAAAAAAATTAGATGGGGTGGCCCATGCCTGTAGTCCCAGCTTCTTGGGAGGCTGAGGTTGAAAGATCACTTGAGCCCAGGTGTTTGAGACCAGCCTGGGCAACATAATGAGACCCCTTCTCTATTAAAAAAAAATAAACTACCAGGGTATGGTGGCATGGGCCTGTAGTCCCAGGTGCTTAGAAGCTGGGGTGGGAAGATCGCTTGAGCCCAGGAGGTCGAGGCTGCAGTGAGCTCAGATCACGCCACTGCACTCCAGCCTGCATGACAGAGGGAAACTAGAAAAACAAATACATAAAATGAAATAAATAACGAAAAACTAGGGACATCTTTTGTGGTCGTCGAGAAAGTCTGGCGATTTGCCGAGGGCCGAGCAGTGCGGGATGCCCTTTTCTGGGGCCCCACCTCTCGTCCAGGCCTGGGTGAGCCACGGCTTGGCCTGAAGCGGCGGCCACGCTGGACGCTCAGCCAGAGCCCCAGGCTCCAGCCACTGCCCCAGGTCCATCTTGTCAAGAGGACTTTCTGGGCCTGAGTCAGAACCTGACGTACTTTGACCCAAGGTTGTTACAACTCTGGCAAGATGAAAACCAGCTCGAATAAGCCCTGAAATTTGAAACGGGATGTGTGAGACTGAATGACGTTTGAGTTTTTCAACGGAAAACACTGCAACGCCAGCTTCACAGAAGGAGTCTTCGAAACCAGACCCCTGTGTGGGGGAAGGCAGTCTCCAGCCGCCCTTGCTCCTCGGAGGTCTTCGGAGCGGCAACGTCGACATGGCTACAGCAAACACCCACCTCTCCAGATGCACCCTGACCCACGCCACCCATCTTGACTGCAAAATTGCAAAGAAGCCTCTCTCCCGACCTGGGTGCATTGCTTTGGGGTCCCATGTGTCTCACCTGGGTCATGTCCAAAGGCCTGGTCTGTTCCGGAGGCCATCATGACACGTCTGAGCTTGGGAGACAGGCTTCCGCCAAACGAAGAGCTGTCTGTGAAGTGTTAACATGTTCATGGTCATCGCCAGCTGGGGACTTGTGCCTCAAGTACCTTGTCATCAGGTGGTAGATCTATGCATGCGGACCGGAGACATGGCCAGACACGACTTTTAGTGACAACTGGAGAGCAATATAAACTACTTGACCCCATTTACATAAAAATAAAGTACCTATCTGTTTTACACACACACACACACACACACACACACACACGCACACACACACACACACACACACACACGAGGGGGAGCCCCAAAATGGAATTTGTTTGTAAAAAACTGTATAGCCGGGCTCGGTGGCTCAGCCTGTCATCCCACGCCTTTGGGAGGCTGAGGTGAGTGGATTGCCTGAGCCCGCGGGTTGGAGACCCGCCTGGGCAACTTGGAGAGACCTCATCTCTACAAAAAATCAAAAAT
>NW_007079835.1:3834-19896 GCF_000164805.1 Carlito syrichta | reverse complement strand
TGTGCGCGTCTGTAATTCCGGCTACGCGGAAGGCTGAGGCGGAAGGATCGCTGGAGCCCAGCAGGTCGAGGCTGCGGTGGCCGGGAGCAGCCACTGCACTCCAGTCTGGGCGACAGAGTGAGACTCCAACTCAAAAAACAACCTGTATTTATACAGAATTTGTTCTTACATGTTGAAACTTCAGTCACCTTCAAAGTCCGAGACACTTTTTCCACTGCTCTAAACAGTTTTGAACTCGTCAATTTTGATGCCTTTTGGTGCTTCTGCTGTTTTTTGTTCTCCCCCTTCCACATGGGCAAAACGTTTCCCTTTGAGGATTTTTTTTATCTGGGGAAACAAAAAGTGTCTCTCAGGGCAAGATCGGGCGAAGAGGGAGGATGGGGTATGGGGGTCATGACGCTTTGGGTCAAGGAATGTGGAACACTCAGTGTGGTGTGGGCAGGTGCACTCGGAAATCGCCCATCATGAAATGGGCACACACGCTGAGAGAATCTCCAAAAACAAATTCAGTGAAGCCGGACGCAGCCTCTCGTGACAACATTAGCTGGTCCGCAGATGCTGACCAAGACGAAGCATTGTTTGGGGACTAACTGGAGCCTAAAGGGGAGACACTCACATTTCCCTTTCATTGCATTCATTCAGAAGATGTTTCTTGAGCCCTCACTGTGCACCTGGCACTGCTCTAGGCTTTGAGGACTCTGCTGTGATCAGGAGACACAGAAATTTCCATCCTTATGCAGTTCACATTTGATGAGAAAGACCAACAATAAACAAAGCAGCAGAGCATGTCGGATGGGAATGCATGATGTGGATACCACAAGGCAGGGAAGGGTAGGGAGAATCAGGGGCAGGAAGAGGGAGGTCTACCTAGACAAGTCAGCAGTGTCAGGAAGGGTGCCACTGTGAATCGAGCTTTGGATTCAGGACCCGGAGAAGGGGAGGGAGCTGGCCAGGTGGCTTCCTGGGGCAGGAGCCTTCCCTGCGGAGGGAAAGATGAGTGCAGAGACCTTGAGACTACCCTGGAGAGGACCTGATGGGTTTGAGGAACTCACAGGAGCCCAGCATAACAGAAGCTGTGTGGACCAGGCTGGGAGATCAAGGGCGGAGGACAGTGTGGGACGGGCCATCTAGGACCACGATCAAGGACGCTGGCTCTCACTCTCATCTGGGAGCCACCCAGGGGGCTTTGAACAGAGGGGAGGGCACGTTCTGAGTTTTAATTGGAGCTTTCTGGCTGTCATGTTGGAATAAAAAAAGATGGAAGACCAGTCAGAAGGGTATTGTCATCAACTCAAAGAAAGATGGAGGTGGCCTTAACTGCAGTGGTGGCAGTGAGGGTGGCAAAATATGCATACCATATGGATCTTACCTTTATATACAAAGGTTCTCACCTTTGCGCGCGTGCGCGCGCGCACACACACACACACACACACACACACACGTGTGTCGCTTTAATTGATGAGGAGCCAGTTGTAGGAGTCGTTTCAGGACATCAGGAACTCAGTTCTGGACCTATGAAGTCCAAGAGGGTATGTCAGATGGGCATTCTGAGCAAAGACCCACAATAAAAATAATATTAGAGCAGAAGTCAATGAAATTGGAAACAGGACATGAGTAGAGAAAAACCAATAAAACCAAAAACTAGTTCTTTGAAAATCCCAATAAAATCCGTATGCCTTTAGCCAGGCTAACTAAGTAAAAAAGAGATGATATAAATTACTAATGCCAGAAGTGAAAGAAAGGTCATCACCACAGACCCTACGGACACTAAAAGGATCATGAAGGAATACTGTGAACAAATTTAGACCTACAGATCTGAAACGTTAATGAAATGGACCAATTCCTTGAAAGGCATGATCTGCCAAAACTAACACAGGAAGAAACAGACAATCTGAATAGTCCTGTATCTATTAAGGAAATTGAATCAATAATTAATAACCTTCCAAAACAGAAAGCATCAGCCCAGATGGGCTCACTGGTGGATTCTACTAAAGATTTAAGGAAGAAATTGTATACAAATTATATATTATAGCTAATGCAATGTTCTGCAGTCTTGTTCAGAAGGTATAGAAGCAGAATAACATTCTACAAGGCCAGCATTATTACCCTGATACTAAAACCCAACAAAGACATCCACGAAAAGAAAACTATGGATCAGTATCTCTCATGAACATAGATGCAAACATCCTCAACAAAATATTGGCAATTTTAATCCAATAATGAATTAAAAAATTATGCACCGTGACCGTGTGGAATTTATACTGGGTGTACAAGACCATTTTAGCTTTCAAACATCAATTGATGTAATTCATCACATCAACAAACTAAAAGAGAAAAATGTTTTTATCATGCAAAAAAAGCATTTGATAAAACATAACACCCATTCATGATTTTAAAAACTCTCAACAAATGAGAAACAGAGGGGAACCTCCTCAACTTGTTAAAGAACTACAAAAAAACCTACTGCTAACATTTTTCTTCAAGGTAAGAAACTAAAGTTTCCTGCTGAGATTAGGAAAAAAGCAAGGATGTCCCCATCACCACTGCTTTTCAGCATCTTACTGGAAATTCTAGCTAATGCGATAAGACAAGAAAAGCAAAGAAAAGGTATGCAGATTGATAAGGAAGAAAAACAAAACTGTCCTTTTCCACAGATGACATAGTTGTTTATGTAGGAAATCCAAAAGAATTGACCCAAAAGACCTTTTAGGAACTATAATAAGCAACTATAGCAAGGTTGCAGGATATAAGGTTAATATACAGACATCAGTTGATTTCTTATATCCCAACAAAGCACAGAGGAATTTGAAATTAAAGACACATGATGATTTACATTAGTACATTAGTTTGAGACCAGCCTGGGCAACTTGGTGAGACCCTGTCTCTACAATAAATCAAAAAGTAGCTAGGCGAGGTGGCACATGTCGGTAGTTTTGGCTACTTGGAAAATGATAGCTGTTTTATTCAAATACTTCCTATATAATTATTAAGTAGTCATAGTAGATGTCCTCTGTACTTAAATTGTAGGTTTTTATGGAAATCTATGCTGCTATGAATCTTCATGTATTGTTTAACAGTGGGGATGTCTTCTAAAAAACATCATTGGCAATTCCTTCCTCACGCAGAAGGATCGCCTGAGCCCAGCAGGTCGAGGCTGCAGTGGCAGTGAGCGTGCCATTGCACTCCAGCCTGGGCAACAGAGTGAGATTCCGACTCAAAAAAAAAAAAAAAGACTTACTGCAAAGCTACAGTAAACAGAACTCACAGTGTCTGCAAAAGGTAGATAAATGGATCCGTAGAACATAATCTCTCTGAGAGAGCCCACTAATTTTTGACAAAATGTCAAAGGCAACACAATGGGGCCAAGATGGTCTTTTCAACAAATGGTTCTGGAATGGTTAGGTCTCCAAATGGATCGTAGACCTAACAGTCAACGCAAAACTGTAGAACCCCTAGAAGGACCGCAAGCAGAAAATCTAGGCAGCCTCGGGTGTGGCGATGACACCACCAAAGACATAATCCATGAAAGAAAGAACGCATAAGCTGGAGCTCATTACAGCGAAAAACTGCTGCCTGTGAAAGTGTCAAGAGATCAGGAGGGAGGCTGCGAACTGGGAGAAGATATTTGCAGAAGACACATCTGACAAAGTGCTGTTTTCCAAATGTACAAGTAACTCTTAAAACTCAACAGTAAAGCCCAGGCTCAGTGGCTCAGCCTGTATGTAATCCCAGCACTTTGGGAGGCTGAGGCGAGTGGATTGCCTGAGCCTGTGGGCTCAAGACCAGCCCAGGCAACTTGGTGAGACCACGTCTCTACAATAAATAAATAAATAAAAATTAGTTGGGTGTGGTGGCACACACCTGTAGTTCTAGCTACTTGGAAGGCTGAGGCAGAAGGATCGCCAGAGCCCAGCAGGTTGACACTGGGGTGGCCGTGGGGGGGAAAAAACCCTCAACAGTAAAGAGCCAGACGTGGTGGCTCACGTCTGTCATCCCAGCACTTTGGGAGGCAGAGGCGAAAGGATTGTCTTAGCCTGTGGGTTTGAGACCAGCCTGGGCAACTTGGCGAGGCCTCTTCTCTACAATAAATCAAAAAATTAGACGGGTGTGGTGGTTCACACGTCCCCTCTACTTGGAAGACTGAGGCGGAAGGATCACCTGAGACTTTTGGAATGCTTACAGTGCTCTATATCATGGCCAGGATGATGTCAGCTTTAAAATAACTTGTTTACAAATGAGATTCCAGGATGGGTGCAGTGGCTCACGTCTGTCATCCTAGCACTTTGGGAGGTGGAGGCAAGAGGATTGCCTGAGTCCAAGGGTTCAAACCAGCCTGGGCAACTTGGCAAGACCTGATCTCTACAATAAGTTTTTTAAAAAATTAGCTGGGCATGGTGGCGCGTGCCTGTGGTTCCAGCTACTTGGAAGGCTGAGGCGGAAGGATCGCCGGAGCCCAGCAGGTCGGGGCTGTGGTGGCTGTGAGTGTGTCACTGCACTCTAGCCTGGGCGACAGAGTGAGATTGTGACCAAAAAAAAAAAAAAAATTCAGCAGTAAAAAAGCCTGATTAAAAAATGAGCAAAAGTCTAAACAGATACCTCACCAAAGAAGCTATGCAGATGGCAAGTATATCACCATGACATGGCAGTAGGAAACTGTGGATGAGCGCAAGAGTGAGACACCCAGGCACATCTAGGATGGGGCCGGAATCTAAAACATGGACACCACCCAGTGCTGGAGGGCGCGGAGCGGCAGGACTCTCGCTTGTGGCTGGGGGGAATGAGAAACGGTTCGGCCACTTCGGAAGACAGTTGGGACCTAAGAGTAAAACACAAGACGACAGAACTCGCGGAACGAAACATGCTCCTATCATGCAATCCAGCAGTCACACCCCTTGGTACTTACCCAGATGAGCTGACAACGTATGTCCACATAGACACCTGTGTCCTGGTGTTTCTGGCATGTTCTTCATGACTCCAAGATGTGGACGTGGCCAAGATGTCCTTCCGTGGGTGAATGGGTTAGTACATGGCGGCTCACCCAGACAGCGGGATAGTATTCACACTAAAAAGAAACGCACTCTCGAGCCGCGGGACAGGGAGGCAACTTAAACACTTACTACCGAGTGGAAGGAGCCCGTCTGAGAAGGCCCGGACTGTGGTTCCACCCGCGGGACATCGTGGAAAAGGCTTCTCTGCAGAGCCAGCAGGAGGACCAGTGTTGCCAGGGCCTGGGGGTGGGGAGGGGTGATGGGCAGTGGCGCCATGCCAGGGGAAGCCATGACGGTGGGTGTGTGTCCTCACACACGTGTCCAAACCCACGGTGTGCACACGCCAAGAGTGAACCTGGGTGTGGACGGCAGCCTTGAGGCGACGGCGAAGTGTCCGTGCAGCTTCCTCCATGGCGACACACACGCAGGGAGACTGCGTGGGGGACGGGCGTGCGGGAGCGCGGGAGTTTCTGCTTCGTTTCTCTGTGGACCCGAAACTTCTCTAAAAGATCAAATGTATTAATTAGAAGATAATCGTTGGGATTTTAAAGCACAAACAAGTGTCTAGTTACTGTCTATTAAAACTGAGAACGTCGGCCGGGCTCGATGGCTCAGCCTGTCATCCCAGCACTTTGGAGGCCGAGGTGAGTGGATTGCCTGAGCCAGTGGGTTTGAGACCAGCCCGGGCAGCTTGACGAGACCTCGTCTCTCCCATAAGTAAAAAAAAAATAGCTGGGCGTGGTAGTTCGTGCCTGGAGTTCCGGCTACTTGCAAGCCCGAGGCGGGAGGATCGCCGGAGCCCAGCAGGTCGTTGCTGGGGTGACCGTGCACATGCCACTGCACTCCAGCCTGGGCGACGCAGTGAGACTCCAACTCAAAGAAACAAGAAGCAAAAAACCGAGAACGCATGCAGCCAATCCACTTGTGAAGGCAAATTCTTTAACACGAGATTATATTCCTGACACAACAGACCATAATTATATACCAAGACCTCATAACGGGTACGTTTTCAACAAATGAGCTCAGTGACTAGTAAGAAGAATAACCCAAGCAGTGGAATGCCTGTCTATGGTTGTAAGTAAAGGTCTCTGGAAAGCAGGAAGCCCCTGCGTGGTAGGTGGGAAGCAGAGAGCTGTCCCGTGGACTCGGACCTCGTGGTGGTTTAAAATTGCACTGCAATTGGAGCTCCCCAGTGGCCGACATTTGATCCTAGTCCGTTGCCAGTGAGGTCAGTCCCTGCCCAGTCCTCTCTGCAGCTGGCCCTGAGCTTTAGAGGAACGCTTTAAAGGGGACGCCTGTCGGCAGGTGATTCAAAAACACCGAGAGAGGGAGAAAGGAGAGGTGGGTATCGCAGGGAGAAAGTCAAGCCATGGAAGAAAATAAGGAAAACAACAGGACACGTTGAGAGCTTGAGGGAGAGAAAAAGTAGCGGGTGGCCAACCCCTTCCCACTGTGGGAGCTTTTCTGCCCTCTCAGTAGATCCTGCTTTCTCAACTTAAAAAAAATTAGCGGGCAGAGGGAATAAGAAAAAGAATGGTCATAGTGTAAGCAGAAAGAGCTTGGTGAAAAGCAGGTCAAATTTGAAAGGAAAAATAAGGCCAGAAGGCAGTGCGGAGTGTTGGAATCTGCAGCCGCGGAGGGCCACGCCCTCTCTCGTGCTCGGTGGTCTCGGGTCCTTGGCTGAGGCCTCGCCCGTGGTTCCCCAGCAGGGACGGTGTCCCCACCCCCAGAGACATGGTGGGTTGTCCCGTCGAGTGGGTGCTGGGGTGCTGCGGGGCAGCCTGCAATGCACGAGACAGCTGCCCCCAAGGCGTCCTCTGGCCCCAAATGTCCACAGCACCACGGCTGACGAGCTGCAGGGCCCCTTGCCAGCTCCGACCTCCGTCCCCCGTGAGCGTGCTCCAAGGCGCCCTTCGTTTCCGACCCGCACACGCGTGAGGCAGCGGATGTGCCACGCCCGTGGTCAGCGCCCATAAAAGAAACCCCGATTTGGCTACGGGGCGGGGAATCCTTTCCTTCCTCTCAGCAGCTGCTGGGTGGGGACACTCGCACGGGGGACAGATGCGAGCTGGGGAGGGGCTGGGGGTGGCCACAGCGCCACAGGGCGGGGGAGCGCTGTGCTGATGGGCCCGCCCGGTCTTGACGGCGGTGTGGCCACGTGGGTCCTCGCGTGTGATGAAGCCGCGCTGAGCTCAGGCGTGTCCAGAGCCACGTCAGCATCCGGGCTTGGAGGTCGTGCCCTGGCTGTCCTGCGCTCGGAGGTCACCATGGGAGGGACCTGGGAAAGGGCACACGAGACCCTGCTGGGCATGTCTGTATCCTGTGAACTCAATTCAAAATTAAACGTTTTTATGAAGCAAACCTTGGGCCGGGCGCAGTGGCTCTTGACTGTCATCCCCGCAGTTGGGAGGCCGAGGCGAGAGGACTGCCTGAGCCCAGGGGCTCGAGACCAGCCCGGGCAGCTCGGCGAGACCTCGTCTCCACAATCCATCCAGAGATTGGCTGGGTGTGGTGGCACACGCCTGTGGTTCCAGCTGCTTGGTAGGCTGAGGTGGACGGGTTGCTGGAGCCCAGCAGGTCCAGGCTGCGAGAGCCGTGATCATGGCACTGCACTCCAGCCTGGGTGACAGAGGGGGACTCTGAATCAAAAAAAAAAGCAAACCTTAAAAGGAGAAAGTCAAGGTTGGCCAAACAGTGAGCGAAAGGTGCGATTTTAACCAGGACAGACAGGAATAATCCAGGCACACAGAGCTCTGCAGACATGCGAGTAGGGGTTGAAAGGCAGCAGACTTGGGGCGTGGTGTTGAAACTCGGGAGACAAACTCGCCTTTTATTTGAAGTGACCTATTCGGCTGCGATGCCAAGAACGAAATGTGCCCTCTGGTGGAACCGAAGGATGTCCCTGTGCCCAGAAGGGATAGATGGTCCAAGTGCAGCCATAAGCTATGTCGTGTCTAATGCTGTTTCATTGCGTGTTTGGTCACAGGGGCAGGCGGATCTCCTGAAATACGCCAAGAACGAGACCTGGGAGCACCTGAAACAGATCCACTTTGCTGCCGTCTCGTGTGGTCTGAACAAGCCCGGCACCGAGAACGCCGAGGTCCAGAAGCCTCGCCGGAGCCTGGAGGTCATCCCCGAAAAAGCCAACGACGAGAACGGAGAATGAGGGACGGGCCCTGCGTGGCCGTGGCGTGCGCGACCCCAGGACCACGTGGGGGGTGCTGGCGTGGCTCTCGCGTGAGAGCAACTTGGGGGTTTTAAAGCACAGCTGGACGAGCTCGTGACAGCCTCTTAAAACTGTGAATGCAGGTGGCAGCCCCGCGAGTGACGGCCCAGAGCCACTCTCATGAGAAACCCTGTTCCTGGCCCCAGGAGACTGTGTCTGTACGCAGAGACCTCCCAGCGCGATTCCAGTGCGAAGAACACATCACCCGCTCTCGCCCCACTGAGCCACGGGCGTTTTCCTGAGTGGAAGCTGTTTCCGACGGCAGGAGGGACTGACTGCACGGTCAAACTTGTATTTATTGCAGGAGAGCGGACCTGGGCGCTTTTCTCGTGTGGGGCTGCCGAGTCCCGGCTCTGGGTGGTCGTGGCGCTTGCTCGCCAAGCCCTTGTTCCTAGGAGGGTGTCGCGGGCTCCCTGAAGCCCGGGACCCGGACCGCCTTGGACAGGAGGGTGTGCCACTAGGCTGCAGCTCCTGGTGGCAGGCCATGGGCACACAGCACGCGGGCAGGGATGCCGGGTAGAGGCAGCCCGCCAGGAGGCTACACGCTGCAC
This sequence comes from Carlito syrichta, assembly GCF_000164805.1. NCBI lineage: Eukaryota > Metazoa > Chordata > Mammalia > Primates > Tarsiidae > Carlito > Carlito syrichta. Next base: position 11,131 of record NW_007079835.1, on the reverse strand, counting down.
ATAGTTTTTCATTGTATGAAGTAGTGTTCACATTAAAAAGACGTTTTATGATATTTCTCCAAGAGTGATATGTGGTTTTGTTTTTATTTTATTTTTTGAGTCCGAGTCTAAGTCACCCAGGCGGGAGGGCAGGGGCACACTCATGGCCACCGCAGCCTCGACCTGCTGGGCTCAGGTGATCCTTCCGCCTCGGCCTTCCAAGTAGCCGGAACTGCAGGCATGCACCACCATGCTGAGCTCAAATCTCTTTTTTAATGATTTCTTATAGAGACGAGGTCTTGTCAAGTTGCTCAGGCTGGCCTCAAATCCCTGGACTCAGGGAATCCTCTCGCCTTGGCCTCCCAAAGTGCTGGGATGACAGGCATGAGGCGCTGAACCTGGCTGGTACGTGATTTTAACAAAACGCTATAACTTTTAAGATTTCTAGTTCAAAGTATTTCACTCTTAAGAGTAGCCCATTGTAGCCAGGCATGGTGGCTCACGCCTGTCATCCCAGCACTTTGGGAGACTGAGGCGAGAGGATTGCCTAAGCTTGCGGGTTTGAGACCTGCCTGGGCAACTTGGCGAGACCTCGTCTCTACAATAAATCAAAAAATTAGCAGGGTGTGGTGGCGCACGCCTGTAGTTCCAGCTGCTTGGAAGGCTGAGGCGGAAGGATCGCCGGAGCCCAGCAGGTCGAGGCTGTGGCCGGCAGCGTGCCACTGCACTCCAGCCTGGGCGACAGAGTGAGACTTCGACTTAAAAAAAAAGAGTAGCCAATTGCTTGTTGAATAGCTTTGTCAAACATAAGTTGCTCATCTGGCTTGACCTTCTCTCGCTTTCAGGGAGGTTCTGGCAGTCCGAGCCCTGGCCGGTGACGGGCTGCACAGCGCATTGAGACCCACCCGACCGCCCTCAATGTGGGGCCCCGCCGCCTGGGGACAGGTGAGCCCAGCAGCCGCGGGGCTGCAGCAGGTGTAACGTCCTGCAGGTCTGCAGGCATGCGTTCCCTCACTCTTGTGTGTCAAGAAAGACTTGTTTTCTCCTTCCTTTGACTGAGTTTTTTAACTTGAGCTCTTACTTCCCTACTTTGCACTCTCAAAAGGCCCTGAACGCCGCACGCAACTTGTCATGGCTTCGCCCCTGCTACAACTGCTTTCAAATTGATGGAGCGCCGGAGCTCTCTGAATCATCAACAGCCCCTTTTTCCCATTCAGCAACGCAGGTGTGGCCAGGCCAGTGGACGTGATCTTCAGCGGGGCGGGGTCTTACAAGTTCTTCGCGGTTGGGAGATGGCGAGGCTGACGGTCCCGCTGACTTCCACCCAGGCCCCTAGCATCCTCTTGCAAGCAGGCCCTCCCTCTGCGCGCTCTTGTCGTTGGTGTTCTCATCGTGTCTTGATGCTGGGCGACACGCCCACTGCCCACCCCTGGGTGGAATTCCCGTTGGAAGACAAACCTGCTGCTGGATAGGAGTGGCGTTCCTGCACGCAGCTGACCGCCTGCCAGTGGCTCAGGCTCCTAGCTCAGAAATGAACCCGACACGGGGGAGAAACAGACAGACAGTAGCCGGGGGGTAAAAGTAACTTTGCAGGATGAGAAATGAAATCACGGGTCACTGAGATTGTCGCTGGCCATTCTGGAACCCGGCTGGTGAGTAAATCGCAGCGTTCAGTCTAAAGTGAAAGCCCAGAAATCATGACAAAATGACTTAACATAGAACGAAACTGAAAAAGCAACCCCGCATTTCTAGAATGGTAGGCACGGCCTGATACGTGACTTGAGTGACTGACAGCAGGACATGCGTCCCAGCGTATGCAGGCTTCGGACCGGCCAGTTCAGACTTGAAGGAGCCCGTGGGCCGTGCGTTCCGACACACTCCCTTCCAGACGCAGAGGTTGCAGGTAACAGAAGTGCAGTGACCGATGTCACGTGGTCTGCTGGGGGGGGGCTGGGTGCTGGAGCCGGGGTGGCACCGCCTGCCCTGCCAGAAGTCCGTCTTCGGACGCCTCTCGCCAACGGGATGTGCCTGGTGGCAGGGGCGTCGGCATGCCCGGCGGGTTGCTCCCGGACTCGCCGGTCTGCCCCTGTGCGTCCTGGCTCTCCAGGGCGAGCACCCCCTCCGCCGCGGATGGCAGCCCGCCGTCAGGGCACGGGGTCACGGCAGGGCTGGAGCCCTTGTCTCCGCGCGGATGGAGACAGAAAACATGGGTCACGCCGGCTAGGGCCGAGGTCGCGTGTCATGGACCTTGAGAAGCAGTTTCCTCTTGCGGAGGCCCGACTGGCCCACGGTGGCCTGAGCCTGTGGGGGCCTCCCTGTAAGCCCCTGCCCCCGAGCCAATGGCAATGCCAGCCTTGGCCCTGGGTGTCGTGCTGCGGTGACAGCCTGGGTGCACACTGGCCCCCTCCCGTCATCGGCATTCCTGTGGGGAGCCCCATGCAGCCCTGCACTGTCAATGCAAGCCAGTCCCTGAGAATTTGACCAGCGTGTACGTGGGTCTCTCTCACACACACACACGCGCACATGCACACGGCCTCCCGGGGGAGCGTGTGGTCGGAGGGAGCATACAACAGCTGGTAAGTCTCTGCCGAGACTCAGGAAGATGCAACAGTGTGCGGAAGCCACGGCAGACTGCGGGTCAGCAAAAGTCACACGGAGGCCACGGACTCGAGCCCAGGGTCGGGCGTCCAGCCGTCAAGCCCAGAGTGAGTGTGTGGCCTCCCTAGCCCGCTAAGCACGGCCACCGCCTCTGCACACGTGTGTCACGTGTCTCCTCAGCCACGTGCATGGGGCGGGTGCTGGTCTCTTCCAGCCGTGGCTCCTGCAGGCTGGGAAGGACGCTGTCGAGGGCCACAGGCCAGACTCCTGCTCAAGGTGGGTGGCCCCGCCGGACGTGGACAGGACGACCCCGAGGCGGGGTGTAGGCATCCCCTGGGGGCTGCCGCCCCCCCAGGTGGAGCAGGTGCCGAGCAGGGTGGGAAGCAACAGCCCACCAGCGTTTCCCCGTGTCCTCCAGGCGGCCCTGTCTGGCTGGGCAGGGCGCTCTGCTGGGCCGAGTCCCCGGGCCGAGTGTCTGATGAGGCGACACTGCCCGGGCGGTGCAGGCACAGCACGGTTCCGACCTACCCGCTTCTCGAGCGGCCAGCCTGGCCGGGCAGAGCCACCCCTGTGGCCGGGGCGCCTCTGTCCTCACAGTGCCAAGCAGACCTAACGTGGCTGTCGGTGGGAGCGTGTCGTGTCCTGACGGTGGGTGAGGACGCCCCTCCGCAGCCAGCTGGGCATTTGTCCCATGCTGCAGACGAAGAAATGAAGGCTTCAGGCCGGTTAGTTGATGCAGCTAAGGTCACGGAGTGCCCAAGTCAGGATGAGAACACGGATCTGTCCCCTCCAAAGCCCACATTCCCAGCACTCCTGAATTCCAAGTACATACGAGCGGGACCCCAAAAGCCCAGAACTTATTTATAAAAAATGATGTGCTTGTTCTCATGTATGTTTTTTCGAGCTGGAGTCTCACTCCGTCGCCCAGGCTGGAGTGCAGTGGCATGCTCCCGGCCACCCCAGCGTCGACCTGTTGGGCTCCGGCGATCCTTCTGCTTTAGCCTTCCAGGTAGCTGGAACCACAGGCGCACACTCATTTTTGGATTCGTTGTAGAGATGAGGTCTCGCCGAGTTGCCCAGGCTGGTCTGGAATCCCTGGGCTCAGCAATCCTCTTGCCTCGGCCTCCCAAAGTGCCGGGACAACAGGCTTGAGCCACCGCACCTGGCCTATTCTCGTATGTTTAAACTTCAGCCACCTTCAAAGGACTGTCCACTGGATGTAATACACCTATCGAGATGCTTTTTCCACTGCTCGAAACAATTTTGAACTCGTCCATTTTCATGTCTTTTAGAGTCTCTGCTGTTCTTTGTTTCACCTCTTCCACGTCAGCAGAACATTTCCCTTTGAGGGTTGTTTTTCATCTGGAGAAACCATTTTTTCCATCTTGGGTGAGATGGGGTGAGTAGGGAGGGTGGAACCTGGGGGCCATGCCACTTGTGGTCAAAAACTGCTGAACACTCGGCAGAGTGCGGGTAGGAACACTCTTAAGTCACCCGTCACGAAACAGGCAAATGCGTTTTTGAAACAATCTCCAAAAAAAATTGACTGGAGCCAGACGCAGCCTCTCACAACACCGCTAGCTGGTACGTGGACTCTGACGGGCTCCCAGAACGTTGACCTTGCAGGGGAAGCCTGTACGGACCCCAGGTTTTGGGGGTCCCCCCGGGGATCACCCCTAAGCTGCAAGTCGCCCCTGCCCTGTAAGGAACAGCAGTGTGGCCGGCATTTCACTCTGCTTCCCTGCTGGACGTGCACTCCCGAGAAGCCACCGAGACGCACAGTGGTTTTCCTGAGCACACTGGAGACACCGGGGACTCGCCCTGAACGGAAACACGTGTGTTCCAGCCTGTGGCGTTCACGGCGTTGTCGGGAAGAGGCAGCCCTTCCTCCAGGCGGCGACAGACGCGGGGACGATGAGAGCTTGGGCCGTGCCGCCGTGAGGCCTGCCGAGAGCTGCCTGGCCCAGCCGCCGCCAAGGACAGTGTCGCAGCCCGCCCTGCCCCGTAGTTGCAGGGGGAGCTAGAAACTGCTTCCTTGGCTCAGCCTGTCATCCAGCACTTTGGGAGCCCGAGGCGAGTGGACTGCCTGAGCCCGCAGGTTCAAGACCCGCCTGGGCAACTTGGCGAGACCTCGTCTCTACAATAAATCAAAAAAATGAGCCGGGCGTGGTAGGGCACGCCTGTAGTTCCAGCTACTTGGAAGGCTGAGGCGGAAGGGTCGCCGGAGCCCAGCAGGGTGAGGCTGCGGTGGCTGTGAGCATGCCGCTGCACTCCAGCCTGGGCGACAGAGTGAGACTCCGACTCAAAAAAAAAAGAAAGAGACGGATGGTGTCGGCGGGTGTGGAGACCCAAGCCCAGCACCGCGGACACGCCCTGTGGCCCTTGGCGCCATGCGAGGGGCCGTGAGGGTGTGTCCCGGGGCTGCCTCTCCTGGGAAGATGGACACTCAGCCACGGCTGTAGCAGACCCCAGACCCCCGCACGGCTGCTGGTCTCCGTGTCCCACGGCCAGGGGCTGCCGGGCTCCCCTCCACACTCGTGCTGAGTCTCTCCCGGGGCCTCCGGTCGTCTGGCTGGCGGCCGTGCCCGAGGGCTCGCGGGGCCATCGCCGGAGCTGCCCGGGGCTGTCCGCCAGGATCTCCGTGGAGCTCCCACGTGGCCTGGCCTGGACACGCAGGGCCCCGGGCCCCAAGAGGGGCCGTCCTGGGAAGCATCCGTGTGGCTCCGCTGCATCCCGGTGCCCGAGCATGTCGCTGCGTCCTGCCCCGGCTCCAGGGTGGGGAGCTGCACTCGCTCTGGGCAGGGCTAGCCAGGTCGCGCCACAGAGGAGGGCGTGGGACCGGAGACCTGCAGAGAACACAGGCCGCGCGGGCCCGAGACGGCAGCTGGGCTGAGACCGGAGGGCCAGGACGCCCTCTCCCCCGCCCCCACCCCGGGAAGAGGGTGGATGGGGAGGGCTGAGGCAACCCCGGCTGTCCAGGCCGAGAGCCCAGCGTGCTGCCCCGGCCGGCAGTGTGGCCTGCTGGGGCCGGGCGGGGTAGCCAGCACAGGTTAGACACGGGGGGACACGTTTCGCGAAAGCAGGTTTCAGGAAGCGTTCGGACGTTTTAAAATTACATTTGAGCCGGGCTCGCTGGCTCAGCCTGTAATCCCGCGCCTTTGGGAGGCTGAGGTGAGTGGATGGCCTGAGCCTGCGGGTTCGAGACCCGCCTGGGCAACTTGGTGAGACCTCATCTCTACAATAAATCAAAAATGAGCCGGGCGTGGTAGCGTGCGCCTGTAGTTCTGGCTACTCGGAAGGCTGAGGCGGAAGGATCGCCGGAGCCCAGGTCGAGGCTGCGGTGGCCGGGAGTGGCCACTGCACTCCGGTCTGGGCGACAGAGTGAGACTCCAACTAAAAAAATAATAATAAATAAATAAACAAAATTACATTTGACCGCCAGGCACGGTGGCCCGTGTCTGTCATCCCAGGGCTTTGGGAGGCCGAGGTGAGAGGATTGGCTGAGCCCAGGATCCAAGACCAGCCTGGACAACTTGGCGAGACCTCGTCTCTACGATAAATCAAAAAATGATCCGGGTGTGGTGGTGCACCCCTGTAGTTCCAGCTACCTGGAAGGTCGGGACTGCGGTGGCCTGGCCGACAGAGTGAGATTGCGACTCAAAAACACCCATTTTCCTACAGGCCACGCTGGCAGCCCGTCCCACCCTCAGCCACTCAAAAGAAGGCCCCGTCTGGTGTCAGAGTAGGACAGCCGGCTTTTGGGTTCATAGCCAGGAGACACCCCCAGGCTCCCTGCTGAGGGCAGAAGGCTCACCCCGCGCGTAGCTAGCCAGAGCCAGACGCAATCCCAGGACCGCCCTCCTCCCGCGGAGGGCAAGGGCCGCGGCTGCCGGGCTCCACCCCCATCGGCCTGTGGGCGGCCAGGCTGCTCCATCTGGCCTGGGCTGAGGGCAAGAGCGAGGGTTTTATTTGTGAGAAGCTGCCCCCAGCGGGTCTTTCTGCCAAGGGCCCCCTCTTTCTGGCTCCCTCTCACTCACAAACTCTGCTTAAAACTCTTCTGGCTGTTTGAGCCTGGGGTTCGAGACCAGCCCGGGCAGCTTGGCGAGACCTCGTCTCTACAGTAAATCAAAAAATCAGCCGGGCGTGGTGGCGTGCGCCTGTGGTTCCAGCGACTCGGAAGGCTGAGGCAGAAGGACCGCCGGAGCCTGGCAGGTCGAGGCTGCGGTGGCCGGGAGCCTTCCCCCGCACTCCAGCCTGGACCACAGAGTGAGACTGACCCAAAGAACAAAACAAAAGAGCCCCCTGGGTTCCCTGTGGCGTCCCCTAGGCATCAGGAGGAAGCGTGAGCCGGGGCGGGGAGGGGCCCCCGGCGCCAGGAGGGGCTGGGCAGCCTCACGGCTCGGGCCTTGCTCCTCTGCAGGTGGCGCCAGGCATTCCATTCTGCCGGCTGAGCCCGCGGGCCCTGGGCCAGCGTCCCTGGGGTGACACGTGGGCCGCCTTGCTGGCGAGACGGCCACGTCCACCCGCGGAGGCGGCCGTGTCCCAGCGCCCAGCCCTGCTCAGCGCAAGTGCCAAAGAAGCGCACGCGTGGCCGAGAAGGGCGCGTGCCAGCCGTGGACGCTGAGATGCGCGGGCCCCCTGCCCAGCCCGTGCCCCGCGGGAGACCACGGCTGGTGCCTCCTGCAGGGCGGCGGGGGGCGCCTCCGGCAAAGCCCCCAAG